>NC_029787.2:25298742-25307978 GCF_000816755.2 Arachis ipaensis
GATTTTATACTACATATAATGTATGTTAAACACAAATTTAATAATAAAAATAAAGTGATAGAATGATAAAAAAAATTTCTGAAAAAAGAACATATGCAACAGGTAGTAGGTTCAGATGGAACATTGTGTGAAAATGATACTAGATGGTCAGTACTTTCAACAGATGAAAGTGAAAATAGTGGTGGAAGGCAAATACTTCTAACAGATAGAACATTGTATGAAAATAGTGGTGGAAGGCCAATATTTTCAGTGAAAACAGGAAACATTTTTCACAGATCTAAGAGTGAAAATAGCACAATGGTCTCTTTTATTTTGAAGTCATTTTTTTAATGAGTGATAAAATAACTTCTAAGAAGGAAGAAATAATATTTTTCTACTTTTTCAAAAACTCTCAATTAACTTTTTAAAAAGTTAAAAGTATTTCTTAAAAATGGTACCAAACAGGCATAATATAACTTTTCATAATAAAAAAAAATAGCTTTTGCTACTTTTCAAATAGACTAGCAACAAATTTGGGCTGAGGCAACTCTTTAAAAACGTTGTCTATAATAAAGAAAAGTGTTACCTTTGATCAAAGGCAACACTTTCCAACAAAACGCAACGCTTTTTCGGGGCTTAGCTATACAGCCGTTATCTTTGGTCTAAGGCAACGCTTTTGTGTATCAAAGAGAACCCTTTTTAGGACAACCTTAAAAAAACGTTGCCTTTTCTGCAAAAAAAAAAAAAAAAAAAAAAAAAAAAAGCAACTCCACAAAAGGGTTGCCTTAGAAGACCCAAACACAACGCTTTAGATAAGACTTTATGGCAACACTTTTTATGAGTTGTATTTTTTAATATATAAAGCAACACTTGTCCAGATTATTTTAAGTTGCCTTTTCATATACCAAAAGTAACACTTGTATAAACTTTTTCTGGTTATTTTTCATATACCTAAAGCAACCGTTAGCCATATTTTTTTAAGTTGCCTTCTTTATATACCTGAAGCAACACTTGTCCAGATTTTTTTAAGTTTCCTTTTTTTATAGACCTAAAACAACACTTATCTAAATTTATTTGCAGTTGTCTTTTTCTAATACCTAAAGCAACACCTTATTGAGTTTTTTTTAGGTTCTCTTTTTTTATATCTAAAAAAATATATTTTTTACCTTTGTTATATTTATATGACATTTGAAGAATATATAGCACACGCTAACAATATTTAAATATTTAAATTTAATTTAATCAATATAGGAAGAATAAGCTAATAATATATATTGCATGTATATAGAAAGGTCTTCCAAGTGCTAATTAACATACTTGCTAAGTTACCAAGTCAAATAAATAATAAACATAAGTAAGCAAAATACATATTTTTCTCATGATGAACTTAAACAAAAAAGAAACTATTTTTTCCATTTGAAACCAAAAAGACTTTATGCTTCACCATTGTGCCAAGAATTACCTTTATCTCTTCAGAAAACTTCATTCAACTATAAGAAAGCTGCTGTCAAATTTAAATGGACAAAAAAAATATAGTCAAAACATCAGCTTAACAATAACATGTATACTCAAGTAGTGTTACAACAATTTAGCACACATATACCTAATCATGATTTGGTATATGAGTCGATGGAGGAGAATGTCGAGGAATCAAATTTGGATCTTGTGCACTATTTGCAGACGATTGCTTAGATCGCAAGAGAGAAAGCGCTTCATCAACATTCATATCAGGAGAAGTTTGTTACAACATAAGTTTCACAATATCTTTCAATCATTGCAGTCGTTGCTTATGGTCATCTAATTCAGCTTTTAAGGCTGTTACCTTCTCTTCACTTTGTTTTTTGATTTCATCTATTTCTTTATTTTTTTAAGAGAAGTTTTTGTAGCAGTTCTTCTGAAACATCAAACTCTTCTTGGATTCTCTTTACCAAACACTTTTTGAAATGCATTAGTAGGAGTTTCTCCAATTTCTTGAAAATCATCAAGTTTATCCTATACACACAAATATATGATAGGTCTATTTTTAGTGATAAAAATTCAATGAAAGAATCCAACAACCTATTGATGATTAATAGGGGCAGCAATCCAAAATAGCTATAAAATAGCCATAAAATAGCAATCCATGACAGCCATAAAATAGCAACTAAAACAACAACCATGACAACCATAAAACAGCCATAAAGTAGCAACTAAAATAACAACCACGAGAGCCATAAAATAGCAACTAAAATAGCAATCATGACAGCCATAAAACAACAACCATGACAGTCATAAAATAGCAACTAAAACAGCAACCATGACAGCTATAAAACAGTCATGAAACAGCCATAAAATAGCAACCATGACATCCATAAAACAGTCATAAAGTAGCAACTAAAACAGTAACCACGACAGCCATAAAAATGTCATAAAACAGCAACTAAAACAGCGACTATGACAGCCATAAAACAACAACTAAAACAAGAAAATTATAGACTAATAATAACAGCTTGTGTTTCCACATCAAGTGTTTTTCCTTTTAGTCCATTCCGAGTTGCAACAATCATTAAAGCTTGATTTAGTTTCTCTTTGTTCTTTTTTTCTCACGCTACAGACCAAGATGGCAATTATAAAGTTATAACATACTAAAATTAGGTAAAAATCACGAGTAGAGAATTTTAACTCAAACGTGACCTTACCAAATCAACACGCACTCTTGCAAAATTGATTGGTCCCATTTTATGCCTCCATTGTTGCTTATTGCGATTTTCAGAATTTATAACACACATGGCCTATATTTAAAATAAACAATGATAAAAAATATAAAAATTGAAATAATTATACTTGATCATATCAATTAATAATAATTGAAATCCTCTAGCTCACTTTGATAGTTGGAATACTCCAATATGCAATTAGTTTCCAAAATTGTATTTCTGGAATTTTCAAAAGACGATTCACCAACATATCCTCAATATTTCCAGAATATGATTCAAAGTGTTTCTTCTTGATTCTTGTCTTGTAATGCTTCCATGCTCCTTGAATACCAGTCATCACCCATAGCTTTGAGGATTTGGGAAGAATGAACTTTGACTACAAACATATCGATTTCATCATATCATATGAATAAAAAGATTAGTAACATATGGCATAAACATAAAGATAAATGGAGCTTACATTAATATACTTTCATATGCGCTTTTTAATTTGCTTAGGCACAACTTTCTAATTAGTGTACATCAAGATAATAAAATCACTATTTCTTCCCATTGTTCTAATAAAATTAGTTAAATCCTTCACTCTTTGAGGAGTTGGCCCCACGGTTGCTCCACGATCAAAAGTTACTTCCTTCCTTTCTTCCCAAGTTCTTGTATAAATCTTTAGGCATCTTATTTTTTCATGAGTCTTTTTAACCTTTGAAGTATCTAAATTAAAAAATTGAGAAATAGTACAAATTAAAACAAAAAAAGCTATGAATCATATATGGAAAGGGAAGCCGTGAATCATATGGAAATAGAAATTAAACAAGTATATGCACGTTACTATTCATATGGAAAGTGAAGCCGTAAATCACATATAGAATTGTAAGACAGATAATGATAAGAAGAAAATGTAAAACAAATAGCAACAAACAAAATTACATCACCTTCTACATGAGCCTCTTCCAAAATTTGGTCTCCTTCCACATCAAAATTGTCATTTTCATATTCACCAAGATAATTTTTAGTAGTTGAAACTTCAATTTGTTCCTCTTCTCTTTCCACATGAATTCCTTATTCACCCAAAAAAGTATCAAGAGTCATTGTTGGACTCTTTAAGTTATTTTTTGAGTTTGTCAAGTTAGCTGGTTCTTTTTCAGTAACTCTAGCATTCTCACCAATTGACTCAAAGTCATCTTCCTCTTCTCTTTCCATTTCTACTCCTTCTGTATGCAAAAAGGCATCAAGAGCCATTGCTGGATACTTTGCCATGCTCTTTATCTTGTTAGGGATTGGTTGCTCTTCTAGTTGAACATTACTCCTCACTTGGTTATGGAAAGACCTTAAAGACCGGTTCATAACATTGTCCACAAGTGTCTTATTTCTCCGTTCCATTGAATTCTCCCTACTTTGTTTGTCTCCAATTTCTGAAATTTTTTTCTTAAGATATTGTGCTATCTTGGATTGATTACTTCCTTTATCACCTTTGGATATAAAATTTCGAACTAATTTCGCAGTAGAAGATACTTCCTTCATTTCAATTTCTTTAACTTTTGCATGAGCTTGATACTTCTTTTCTAGCCTTTTCCTCTTTGAAGTTGCTCTGTTTTCCACTAAGTTGCTGGATAAGAACATTAAATACTATCAAATACAATTGCATACGCATCTAATAGGAGAAAGGTTATAAGAGAATAACAAATATGCAGAACAAAATGTTCTACATCAATGTCAACTTAATCACTTATGTTAAATAAGTCCCTTAGAACAGTCTTCATAACATAATGTTTATTTTTATCAAATGCATCTTGCACATAGAAGCATTGGTGCACTTGATATGCCAATACAAAAGGCTCTTTTTCATAGCACTTTTTGTTAAAATACATGAATGTCAAGCCATAAGCATCCTCCCTAGCCTCATACCAATCACATTTGAACAATGTAGCCTTAAAATTTCTATAATAGTCCAACTCAATTATATCATTCACTTTACCATAATAAGAAACATTTTTATGAATCGGATTTGCATCTTTTGTGCTTGCAAAGCTTGTTGTTAATGTAGCTAAAGTAACACCACTATTTTGTGTCTTGCATCTTGCCTCACGTTGCCTAGTGTGAAATCTATATCCATTGATAAAATAATCAGAATATCTTTTTGCACATTGGGTTGGTCCTCTAGATAGCTCTTTTATTCAATTTGAAACATCATGCTACAAAGCACGTGTTTTAAATCATGTAGGAAAGTTTTTGCTATGGTTCTTAGCTCTCATCCATCTTGTTCCTTGTTGATAATTCTCATGCTCACTAAACCTAAAAGTATGATATTTGTAAGTATAAAACAAACCTATCATAATTAGTAATTAAAATACCAAAATATACTAGAATTAGTATGACTTACCTAACATAGTTGTCTATTTTGTGGCAATTCAATAATATGTAGCTATGAACTTGCTCTCAAGACTTGTCATCAAGAAGAAAAAGGTTCACCGTTCTTTACTCCCAAAGGAACACCCCTTTTTGGAAATAGATTAGTAAGTGCATCTGAAGTTTCCATCACAGAGTTATTAGGTTCATTATTATTTCTCGGTAGTCTATTCAATTTTGTGTTAAACACCAGCATGTAAGTAGCGTGAGCAAAACATCAAATATTCTTCAACCAAATATGCCTCTGCAATAGATCCTTTAGGACAACTTCTGTTTCGAACATATGAATTTAAAGTACACATGTATCTTCTTGGAGGATACATCTATCGAAATTGAACTGGGCCACCCAATCACACTTCATTAGCCAAATGAATAGACAAATGAATCATTATATCAAAGAAAGAATGAGGAAAGATCCTCTCTAATTAACATAATGTTGTCACAATATCTTCTTCTAATTGATCTATCTCTTGTAATGTGATAGACTTTTGACACAATTGACGAAAAATGAGCCAAGGCGAATCAAAGGAACTGCAATTTGATCTGGAAGTATTCATTTGATAGGAATTTGTAATAAATAGTGAAGCATGAAATGAGCACCATGAGTCTTGTAACCAGATATTCTTCTCTCCAAAAGGTTCACACACCCAGAAATATTTAAAGCAGAGCCATCTGGTAACTTTGCTGTCTTTAAGACTTCGCAAAAAAATGACTTTTCAGCATTTGTCATTGAGTAGCATGCATTTGCTAGCGTCACCTTTTTTCTACCATTTGTTTTCTTGGGATGAAAGTTCTTTCGAATGCCCATTTCTTGCAAGTCATATCGAGCATTTGTGTGATCTTTTGTCTTTCTAGAAATATCCAAGAGAGTTCCACTATGTTCTTTTCTATGTGCATCACATTTAAGTTATGTCGTAATGTGTTATACTACTAATAAGATAAATCAAAGAATATTGACCTCTTCTTTCATGGACCATCTTTCTTTGGTTTTAGTTTCCCAAATGAATTCTCCACAGACTCCAACTGATTTAAAGCTTCAGTACCCGTCAATAATGGTGGAGCTTGCCTGTGTTCTACTCTTCCGTTGAAGGCTCTCTTGTTAGCTCTCCATGGATGATCCTCAGACAAAAAGACACAATGACCCATGTAGTATGTCTTGCGACTATATGTAAGATAATTAGAACAAGTTCCATCGTTACAACAAGGGCAAACTAGCTTCCCTTTTGTACTCCAACCAGATAACATTGCGTAAGCCAAAAAATTACTTATTGTCTATATGAGAGCTGCATACATTTGGAAGGTTTCATTTTTTGATGCATCATATGTTTTCACCCCGACCTCCCACAACTCCTTCAACTCCTCAATCAAAGGTTGCAAGTAAATGCCAATATCATTTCTTGGTGAGTTTGGTACAGGGATTAGCAACGAAATCATAAAGTACTCCTGTTTCATAGACATCCATGGCGGCAAATCATAAGCCATTAAAACAACAGGCCACGTGCTTAAGATATGCTCATGGTTCGATATGGATTGAATCCGTCGCTTGACAACCCAAGTCTCACATTATGAGGTTCGAGAGCAAAATTTGTATGACGATTGTCAAAGTCCTTCCATGACTGGCCGTCTGCGGGATGCCTTAACTTCTCATCCTTTTTGCGTTCCTTGTCATGCCACCTCATGCTTTTAGCTGTTGCTGAGCACATGAATAGTCTTTGAAGCTTGGGAATTAGGGGGAAGTGTTGCAATGTCTTCACAGGAATATTGTGAGATGTTTTTGAAGGTAAAATATCAGCTTCAACTACAGGATACACAATCCAACGCGAAGCACCACATTCATGACAAGATGTGTCCTTCTTGTGCTCTTTCCAATATAGCATGCAATCGTTTTAACATGCGTCAATCTTCTCATAGTCAAGACCTAAGTCTCTCACCATAGTCTTGGCTTTATTGAAAGAAGTAGGAATATTTAAGTTAGGAATAACCTCTTTTAGCGACTCTAAGAGAGAAGTAAAAGAAGCATTACTCCATCCATGTTGATATTTTAACAAATGTAGTCGGATAATGAAAGACAACATAGAAAATCCCTTGCAACCGAGGTATAGTTCTTTGCTAGCCTCTTCAACCAAGTTATAAAAATTGTAAAACCTATTTCGAGTCTAATTTTTGTTCGTAGTTCGATTTCAGTTCTCTTTTGTTCTATTTAATCTTCTCTTTATCATTAATGTATATCTTATGTCCTTTTTTGTCAAAAACAAAAATGCACTTTATACAATTATTTTAATTTTAAGAAAAAATTCATATTATTACTATTATTTTCAGAAAATTATTTTTGGGTAAAGTATTATTTTGGTCCCTAATATTTGGGTTAAATCCTAATTGAATTCCTAACATTTTTAACGTTTTATTTTAATCCTAAAAAATTTGAAATGTCCTATTTCAATCCCAAAAAAAATTCAAACACATTTAATATTGTCTCATTGTTAAATTTAACATGAATAATTAGTATATTAAAGAGCCAATAACATTTGATTTCAGTACATAAGTAAAATCGGCTCATCAACATAAAAGTTTTTTCTTTGATTCTAGAGTGTTGATGATTGATTGCTAGATTTGGGGTTTTTTTTATAAAAAAAGAAATCAAGATGAGAAAGTGTTATAAAAAGATTTTAGGTATACTTTCCTAATACACAGAAGAAGATATAACTTAATAATGATATTGTTAACGTCTACATACGTCACTCATTCCGTAACTATTCGTATCAAATTTAATGGTAGAATAATATTAATTTTGTTTAAAATTTTTTGAAACAGAAATATGGCAGTTGAAACGTTAAGGACCAAATTAGAATTTGATATAAACGTTAGAAATTAAAATAATATTTTATCCTATTTTTTTTATAAATTCATGCAAAATATAATAAAAAAAAGAGTAAATACCCTATCCGGTTCCTGACAATTATCTCAAAAGGACAACGAGGCCTAAAAAAAAAACACCCAATACAATCCCTGATCTTTTGTTTTTAGGACTGATTAGTCCCCGTGCAAAAAAAAATAACATTGACTTTTTTTTTTGCACAAGGGCCTCGTTGTCATTTCGAGGTAATTGTCAGGGGCCGGATTGAATTTTTTTTTTGTCAAGGACCTTATTGTCTTTTAAGGTAATTGTCAATGGCTGTTTTGGGTTTTTCTCTAAAAAAAACATGTACAGAATACGCAACAATATTATTTTTCTATTAAAATAATATTTGATAAAATTGAGAAAATGAGTTCTATATAATAAGGAAATAGTTATAAACTAATAATTCATATTTTTTGGTAGCTAACAATTGATGTTTTACCTAATTTTTTTAAATGAAAAAGTTGATGGTATACTCTCTGTGTTGTAGTCCACAATTTTTTTTTTTAGTTTTTGGTTGGAGAGTTATTTTAAGTTATTGCTAAGGTTTTTTTAATTGTTTTTAATGGTTTATGTATTTTTTGAGATAGAGACACAAAAATATAAACATTAAAAACATAGACATAAATTATATTAGTGTATTTATTTTGTATTTGGTAAAATATTAAACAAGATACAATAAAATTAGAAAAAGTCTATATTATCTCTATAATAATTTTTTAAAAAACAAAAAAATCAGTTACCATTGTTGTTACTATCATCCACCATCTCCACCACCACAGATTTATCATCACACACAATTTCCCACAAATCAATTAGAAAAAATTTCATAAAAATTAACAAGAATATTTATTTTTAAAAAAAAAAAGGCGAAAGAGGAAGAGAAGACAATAAAGGAGCAGATCTATGAAAGGAGAAGAACCGATGTAAAAGGAGAGGCAACAGTTGACGAAAGAGGAGACATAGCAGCAGCTGTAGATGCCGCAAATTAAAAAGAGGTGAGAGACGACAGGTGCAGATCTGGATGAAGAAGGATATGCAACAACAGTGACGATCTGGACAAAGAGGAGCGAGATGCAGTAACGATAGCGGTAGTAGAAAGAGCAATGATTGAAAAAGAGGTTAGTGACCGAAAAAAAAATGAATGAGGAAGAAAAGTGGACGGAAAAAGAGAAAAAAAATTAGGATTAAGAATAAAATTATTATTTTAAAAATTAATAAAAGATAAAAATATAAAATTTATTTTCAATTGATTATGTCTA
>NC_029787.2:25307997-25310216 GCF_000816755.2 Arachis ipaensis
TTCTAATAATTTTCTAATATTCTTTGAATATTCAATAGTGTCGCGGTTTTGTGCGTGGCAGTGTAGCAGCGAGGTGGGTCGCAGTGTATGTGGGGTATTGGGTAGCAGAGAAGCGAAACTTTGATGATTCACGGTGGAATAATAGAAAATTTACATCACGTTTGACGTAGGTGTGTGTCCAGGTGATTCATGATCTATTACTTGGATGAGTAAATAGTCAAAATCGTCCCTAAAAGATATTCCGATCTTCATTTTGATTCTCGAAAGATAAAATTAATCGAAATCGTCCCTGAAAGATACACGATTTGTCACGTTAGTCCTTCCGTCAGTTGGATGATGACGTGGGGAGCTAATACCACGTGTCACAAGATGATTGGTTGATGTGTCAGCTCAGTAACACCTGACATGCCACGTGTCAAATCAGTGACACGTGGCATCAGATCAGTGACATGTGGCATGCCACGTGGCACTTGACATGTAAAAAAGTTATTTATAATCAAAATAGTCCTTGAAAGTTCAGACGTAAGGCATTTTCATCCCTAAAATTTTAAAAATTAATCAAATTAGTTCTTATATGATTTTTTTATTTTTCTTGATAATATTAAATTTAAAATATTTTTTGATACTACTAATTTTAATAGAAATGTAATTGACAATAAAAAAAATTAGTAATTGTATCTTTTCTTCTCAAAATTTTTTTCAATAAAATTATCTCTCTCCTTTAATTCTTGTCAAAATCTCTCTTATTCTTTTCTATTCTAAAACCTTTTTCTTACATTATTACATTTTTATGGAATATATATATATACTTGTTACGATGGGTAACCGGAGATTAATGAGCTGGACACGTTAGGCTGGCCCAATCGTCTAAAGAGGGAAGCCTTCGTAGGGAATCACGTTCCTGGGCCTCCGTCCGACTTGTGGATATGAATGAATGGGGGGTGGTACCTGCAAAGACACTCCGATGCCTAAGTCAGCAAGGGAATAAGCAGGTCTAGAGAGTATTGGGACTTAAAGATACCTAAGAAATGTTAGGGTATTTATAGTGGTGAACCAATAACCACCGTTGAAGTAGTTCCACCTTTTATGGTGGATAACCGTCCCTTTATCTTAGGGAAGTTGGGATATGGCTCCTGGAAGTGGGTTGAGAGATTCAAGGGCAGTTACTCATTTGAATGAGTGTTTATCTGCCAGCCCATCTTCATCTCTGACTTCTTTAGAGCAGGTCGTGTCAAGAACCGACTTCTACAGGGGAAGGTCGGTATAGGGCGAGGCTCAATCCTTTGGGTTGGGCCTTTCGTTTAGACCTGGGCCATAGCGTTGGGCCAGGGTATGAACAGTGCCCCTACTCGAGCCCAATTTCTTTTAAGAGTTGGGGTCGAGTATTTAACTCAGGACCGTAGCCGACCTGATAAGGAACTGACGTGATGTTTCAGAACCGATGTGTTTTAAAAATTCTCAATAGTCGCGTCTAATCAAACGTCGCGTCCGTTAGGGATTTGTGTATTCATACGCGGGGATCAGTTACATTGGAAACGGTGTCTATCTTTAAATGACGGCTTCTGTTTTTACCATTATGCCCCCAACGTTCTTATAAATACTTTTTCTCTCTTTCCTTGTTTCGTTTCTGAATACTTTCACACTTTCTCTTCTCTGTTCGGAAGAAACTTTTGTTCGAAAGAATTCACCTTTCTCTGCCCCTATCCTTTTTCAAGTAAAGGTTAGTTTTCCTCTACTCTCTTTTTACAAATGCTTTCGTTTGCATGTTTTTATTTTAGAGAGGAGGGTTGGCTTGTAGGCTTCTAGTGATTCTGTTTTTTGTTTGATTCCAGGCCCTTTAGAGACCCTGTTTTTGATCCTTTTTTCTTTTTTTCTTTGTAGGTTTCACCATACCTTTTTAGGAAAGAATATCTTCTGTAGAAACACTTGCTCAATGGGTGGATGTTACTGTTCTGGGGGAGGAACCCTTTGTAGATACTGACTTCATCACCAATCTCCGCACTCATCACTGATTTTGTACTTCTGATGAGGATGAGCCGAAGTATGAGTTGGTGGTCCCGGGTCCTGAAGACTGGGTTTGCTTCGTGAGGGCTGCTGAGGCAGCCCCTCATTTTTTCTATATGTATGAGAGCATGATTACCCGTTTGGGTGTTCTTCTTCCTTTTTCTAATTTTGAAATGGCCGTCTTACGTCACTGCCGTGTTGCTCCTACCCAACTT
>NC_029787.2:25310894-25330581 GCF_000816755.2 Arachis ipaensis
TTAAAATTTATTATTTTTAATTTTTTTAACTATTAATTTAATTTTTTTAATTTAGTAATTTAATAATATATTTTTATTTTTTATTTTTTAATATTAATAATTAATTAATAATTAAAATTAATAAATTCTAATAATTCTCTAATATTCTTTGAATATTCAATAGTGTCGCGGTTTTGTGCGTGGCAGTGTAGCAGCGAGGTGGGTCGCAGTGTATGTGGGGTATTGGGTAGCAGAGAAGCGAAACTTTGATGATTCACGGTGGAATAATAGAAAATTTACATCACGTTTGACGTAGGTGTGTGTCCAGGTGATTCATGATCTATTACTTGGATGAGTAAATAGTCAAAATCGTCCCTAAAAGATATTCCGATCTTCATTTTGATTCTCGAAAGATAAAATTAATCGAAATCGTCCCTGAAAGATACACGATTTGTCACGTTAGTCCTTCCGTCAGTTGGATGATGACGTGGGGAGCTAATACCACGTGTCACAAGATGATTGGTTGATGTGTCAGCTCAGTAACACCTGACATGCCACGTGTCAAATCAGTGACACGTGGCATCAGATCAGTGACATGTGGCATGCCACGTGGCACTTGACATGTAAAAAAGTTATTTATAATCAAAATAGTCCTTGAAAGTTCAGACGTAAGGCATTTTCATCCCTAAAATTTTAAAAATTAATCAAATTAGTCCTTATATGATTTTTTTATTTTTCTTGATAATATTAAATTTAAAATATTTTTTGATACTACTAATTTTAATAGAAATGTAATTGACAATAAAAAAAATTAGTAATTGTATCTTTTCTTCTCAAAATTTTTTTCAATAAAATTATCTCTCTCCTTTAATTCTTGTCAAAATCTCTCTTATTCTTTTCTATTCTAAAACCTTTTTCTTACATTATTACATTTTTATGGAATATATATATATACTTGTTACGATGGGTAACCGGAGATTAATGAGCTGGACACGTTAGGCTGGCCCAATCGTCTAAAGAGGGAAGCCTTCGTAGGGAATCACGTTCCTGGGCCTCCGTCCGACTTGTGGATATGAATGAATGGGGGGTGGTACCTGCAAAGACACTCCGATGCCTAAGTCAGCAAGGGAATAAGCAGGTCTAGAGAGTATTGGGACTTAAAGATACCTAAGAAATGTTAGGGTATTTATAGTGGTGAACCAATAACCACCGTTGAAGTAGTTCCACCTTTTATGGTGGATAACCGTCCCTTTATCTTAGGGAAGTTGGGATATGGCTCCTGGAAGTGGGTTGAGAGATTCAAGGGCAGTTACTCATTTGAATGAGTGTTTATCTGCCAGCCCATCTTCATCTCTGACTTCTTTAGAGCAGGTCGTGTCAAGAACCGACTTCTACAGGGGAAGGTCGGTATAGGGCGAGGCTCAATCCTTTGGGTTGGGCCTTTCGTTTAGACCTGGGCCATAGCGTTGGGCCAGGGTATGAACAGTGCCCCTACTCGAGCCCAATTTCTTTTAAGAGTTGGGGTCGAGTATTTAACTCAGGACCGTAGCCGACCTGATAAGGAACTGACGTGATGTTTCAGAACCGATGTGTTTTAAAAATTCTCAATAGTCGCGTCTAATCAAACGTCGCGTCCGTTAGGGATTTGTGTATTCATACGCGGGGATCAGTTACATTGGAAACGGTGTCTATCTTTAAATGACGGCTTCTGTTTTTACCATTATGCCCCCAACGTTCTTATAAATACTTTTTCTCTCTTTCCTTGTTTCGTTTCTGAATACTTTCACACTTTCTCTTCTCTGTTCGGAAGAAACTTTTGTTCGAAAGAATTCACCTTTCTCTGCCCCTATCCTTTTTCAAGTAAAGGTTAGTTTTCCTCTACTCTCTTTTTACAAATGCTTTCGTTTGCATGTTTTTATTTTAGAGAGGAGGGTTGGCTTGTAGGCTTCTAGTGATTCTGTTTTTTGTTTGATTCCAGGCCCTTTAGAGACCCTGTTTTTGATCCTTTTTTCTTTTTTTCTTTGTAGGTTTCACCATACCTTTTTAGGAAAGAATATCTTCTGTAGAAACACTTGCTCAATGGGTGGATGTTACTGTTTTGGGGGAGGAACCCTTTGTAGATACTGACTTCATCACCAATCTCCGCACTCATCACTGATTTTGTACTTCTGATGAGGATGAGCCGAAGTATGAGTTGGTGGTCCCGGGTCCTGAAGACCGGGTTTGTTTCGTGAGGGCTACCTCATTTTCTACATGTATGAGAGCATGATTACCCGTTTGGGTGTTTTTCTTCCTTTTTTTGATTTGGAAATGGCCGTCTTACGTCACTGTCGTGTTGTTCCTACCCAACTTCACCCAAACTCTTGGGGTTTTCTAAAAATTTACCAGTTCATTAGCCACGCTTTAGACTTTCTAACTTCCTTGAGGATTTTCTTTTTCCTCTTCCACATGACTAAGCCCTTTAGTGGGCAAAATAACAAACATCAGTAGGTGTCTTTCCAAGCTATACAAGGTCGGAGAGTCTTCACCCTTTTTGATGAATCTTTTCACGACTTCAAAAATTATTTTTTCAAAGTTTAAGCTATAGAGGGTCACCACCCCTTTTTCTTGGATGAGAGTTTTTCTCCTCGCTTTCCTCTGTACTGGTTAGAGGCCTCCCCCTATGAGAAATATAGTTTGGATGACTTGGATGAAGTGGAGGCAGCCATTGTGGGGTTCCTCCGAGAAGTGTGGGGGAAGGCCCCCTATCTGGATACCAAAAAGTTTCTCCAGGGGACTCCGACCTTTGTCCAGATACAATTAGGTAGCTTTTGGTTTGTTTGTATTTTCCGACTTGTTTTGCTGACTTTGGCTACCAATTGTTTTTTTACAGAGATGGCGAAGAAGAATTCCAAGGAGTCTTACCAGAGAGTTCAGGAGGCCAAGGCAAGATCCCGCGCCAGAGTTGGTGGCGCCAGGGTAACTAGCTCTTCTCTTCCTTCTCCTCCCCCTCCTTTCCACAATTTGGAGACCCCTGCCCGACCTATTGTTATTTCTTCCTCAGCTTCTTCTCAGCCGTCCCCTCCTCCCCGAACTTTCCCTGAGCCAGAAAAGAAGAAGCGCAAAACTTTAGAGTATAGCTCTTCTTTTGAAGGTGAGGCTAAAGTGGATGCGCCTCAGTTTGTTCAGAAGCATATCTATCCTCATACTCGTATAAGTATGGATGATGCTTCTGTTCGAAACCACCTCACTATTCTGGCTCAGGAGAGTATCAGGGCGGCTGGGGTGTGTACAAAGTTCCTGGATATTTTTGAGAAGGCTCCTCTCAGCTCTTTGGGTTCAACCTCGAGGGTTGAAGAGCTAGAGGGGAGGCTTCTCTTATATCAGGAGCAGGAGAAGGTGCTGAGGGAGGAGGTCGCCAAATTGAAGGAAGAGAGGGATGGCCTCCAGGAGAGGGAAAGGAAGTTGCAGGCCCAATGTTCCATGGTGGAGGGCCTGAGGGAGAAGGCACAAGAGAGCTATTCGAGTTTGTTCGAGGATCTCGTGGAGGTGAAGAAGGATTTGATGAAGGTTCGGGAGGCTTACGCCGAGTTGGAGGACTCCATTGCTGACGGGGCTGAAGAAGCATGGAAGATCTTTAAGGAACAGGTCGGGGTTCTTGCTCCCGACCTAGATCTCTCTCCTTTGGATCCTGATAAAATTGTGGTCGATGGGGCTATTGTTTCTCCTCCCTCTCCCCATTATGTCACCGAGTCCGAGTTAAAGACTCGGGGGCAGAGGATAATGGAGTCTCCTCCCTGACCAAAAGATGCCCCGAGTTCTTCGAAGGCTCCTGGAACTTCCACCCCATCTCCTATGGACACTTCCCTTCCTGGTCCTGATGGCTCTCTTCCTAACTTTGGTGATGCTCCGACTACTCTCCCTGACTCTGGTGGTGACGTCCTTCCCAGCTAAAAAATTTCTTGTGGCTATATGGGGGCCCGGCTTGTGGGCCCTCCTTTTTAAACATTTTATTTTTATATTTGTGGTGGTACTTTGCTGACGTTCTCTTTTGGCCTTTTATGGCCGTTAACAAAAAAATACCCTTTTTTGGATAAGGGTTTAAGTTACCTTTCTCTGTTTGTTGTGCGCATGCTTTTCTGTTTTGGATTTCGAAGAGAAATCTTTTTTTGGATCTTTGTTTTGAAAAACCTTTTTCTTGGCTGACTGTCTCTTTCTTTAAGTTTTCCTTAGTATCTCGGGACAGCCTTTTGCCTTAATGCTTTTACTAGGTTTCTTGATCTCTTTTTCGGTATTCCTTATACTCAATTTTTTGATTTATTGAGTTTTTATGACTTAGGTTATTTTCGTGATGCGTTTTTCTTTGCTTCTCGGTTTTTCCGACTTATGAGTCGGATTTCCCGAGTTTATCACGATCAACTTTTATAACCTCTTTATACCGACTTGTACCTCGTCGTTTCATCCTGACGACCATCTAGGTTGGTTCATGGGATTTTCACGCTTTGTCGAGCTTAAGTCGGCGCGTTTCGTAGAAAGAAAAACGAGAAGGAATTTATAAGAGATAAAAGGTCTTTATTTATTTACGAAGGTACTTTTACTGCTACTAAGAGTTTTTTACTATCTATGATCCCTTAGCCTCTTCTATGATGCCTCGTTAAAAACCCCCCTTCAAAAAAAAAACCCTTTTTGGGAAAAAATCACAAAGTTGGGAAAAGAGTACATCATGGAGTAGAGTTCGCTTTCAACTATAGTACATTTTCATGTCACAAGCATGCCACGACCTTGGTAACTCGGTGTCGTTTAAGTCGGTCACCTTGTAATAACATTTTCCTAAGACCTCATTAATTTTGTATGGTCCCTTCCAATTAGCAGCGAGCTTTCCTTCCCCAGATTTGTTGACTCCAATGTCGTTTCTGATCAAGACCAAGTCGTCTGGGGTGAAACTCCTTCGAATGACTTTTTTGTTGTACCTGGTAATCATCCTTTGTTTCAACGCTGCTTCTCTTATCTGGGCTTGCTCTCGGACTTCGGGGAGCAATTCAAGCTCCTCTTTGTACCCCTGTATGTTTTCGACCTCATCATGGAGGATCACTCTTGGACTTTGTTCGCTGATTTCTATTGGTATCATGGCTTCTACGCCATAGACAAGTCAGAAGGGTATTTCTCCTGTGGCAGATTGTGGCGTCGTCCGGTTCGCCCATAACACTTGTGGGAGCTCCTCAGCCCAAGCTCCTTTTGCATCTTGTAGTCTTTTCTTTAGTCCTACCAGTATGATTTTATTAGCTGCCTCGGCTTGTCCATTTGCTTGTGGATGTTCCACCGAGGTGAATTGGTGCTTGATCTTCATACTGGCTACTAGGCTTCTGAAGGTAGAGTCGGTAAACTGGGTTCCATTATCTGTAGTAATGGAATAGGGTATCCCGTACCTTGTGATGATATTTTTGTAGAGGAATCTCCGACTTCTCTGGGCTGTGATGGTGGCTAATGGTTCTGCTTCTATCCACTTTGTGAAGTAGTCTATTCCCACGATTAAGTATTTGACTTGTCCTGGGGCCTGGGGAAAAGGACCTAACAGATCCATTCCCCCATTTTTCGAAGGGCCATGGAGAAGTTATACTGATGAGCTCCTCGGGGGGAGCCACGTGAAAATTTGCATGCATCTGGCATGGTTGGCACTTTTTCACAAATTTTGTGGCATCTTTTTGCAAGGTCGGTCAGTAGAATCTAGCTCGGATTACTTTTCTGGCTAGTGACCTGGCTCCGAGATGGTTTCCACAGATCCCATTATGAACCTCCTCTAGTACTTCAGTGGTCCTTGAGGTCGGTACGCACTTCAGCAATGGCGTTGATATTCCTCTTTTATAGAGGACATTTTTTACCAGAGTGTAGTATTGCGCTTCCCTCCGGATTTTCTTGGCCTGTTTTTCCTCTTTGGGGAGGATGTCAAATTTTAGATATTCGACCAAGGGATTCATCCATCCGAGGTTTAGCCCAATTATTTCAAGGACATCCTGTTTGTCCTCTGCTTTCACCACAGAGGCTTCTTGGAGTGTTTCTTGGATCAAGCTCCTATTATTCCCCCCTGGTTTAGTACTTGCTAACTTGGAGAGGGCGTCTGCTCTGCTATTAAGATCCCGAGTTATGTGCCTGATCTCGGTTTCTGCAAAGCGCCCCAAATGTTCCAGGGTTTTTTTCAAGTATCTCTTCATATTTGGGTCTTTGGCCTGATACTCTCCATTTATCTGGGAGGTCACCACTTGAGAGTCACTAAATATCATTACTTTTGTTGCGCCGACTTCTTCTGCCAACTTCAATCCTACAATCAGGGCTTCATATTCTGCCTGATTATTTGAAGCTGGGAATTCAAATTTGAGAGAAACCTCTATTTGAGTTCCCCTTTCATTAACCAGTATTATGCCTGCACCGCTTCCTGTCTTGTTTGAGGATCCATCTACGAAAAGTTCCCACGTAGTTGGCTTTTCCTCTTGGTCTCCCGCATATTCTGCTATGAAGTCGGTGAGGCATTGGGTTTTAATTGCCGTCCGAGTTTCGTACTTCAAGTCAAACTCGGAAAGCTCTATCGCCCACTGAACCATTCTCCCTGCAATATCCGTCTTTTGGAGGATTTGCTTCATAGGTTGGTTTGTTCGGACTCTTATTGTGTGGGCTTGGAAGTAAGGTCATAACCTTCGTGAGGCTATTACTAAGGAGTACGCAAACTTCTCTAGTTTGTGGTACCTTAGTTCAGGGCCCTGTAGAACTTTGCTGGTGAAGTACACTGGGTGCTGTCCGACCTCGTCCTCTCGTATCAGGGCTAACGTGACAGCTTTGTCTGCTACAGACAAATATAGGACGAGGTCTTCCCCGACTAGAGGTCGGGTTAGGATTGGAGGTTGGCTCAAGAACCTTTTGAATTCCTGAAATGCTTCTTCGCACTCGGGAGTCCATTCAAACTGACATCCCTTTTTCAGTAGAGAGAACAATAGAAGGGATCTAAATGCTGATCCTGCCAAGAACCTAGAGAGGGCTGCAAGTCGGCCATTCAGTTGTTGAACCTTTCTTAAGCAGGTCGGGCTTTTCATTTCTAGGATGGCTTTGCACTTGTCGGGATTTGCTTCGACCCCTCTTTGGGTTAGCATAAATCCTAAAAATTTTCCAGCCTCCACCGCAAAGGTACATTTTGCGGGATTTAACCTCATCCCATGTAACCTTATGGTGTTGAAGACTCGCGAGAGGTCTGTTAAGAGGTCGGCTTCCTCCCGGGTTTTCACCAGCATGTCATCTACGTAGACCTCCATTGAGTTCCCGAGGTGAGGAGCGAACACCTTGTTCATCAGCCTTTGGTATGTGGCCCCTGCGTTTTTTAATCCAAATGGCATGATCACGTAGCAGTAGTTTGCTCTGGGCGTGATGAATAATGTTTTTTCTTGAACTGACCTGTACATCGGGATCTGGTTGTATCCCGAGTAGGCATCTATAAATGACAAGTATTGGTACCCCGAGCTGGAGTCCACTAGAGTATCAATGCTTGGGAGCGGATATGGGTCCTTGGGACATGCCTTATTCAGGTCGGTGTAGTTGACGCACATCCTCCACTTGCCGTTTTGTTTCTTGACTAGCACTACATTCGCTAGCCATATTGGATATTTAACTTCTCTGATGAAGCCGGCTTCTAGGAGTGCTTGTACCTGCTCTTCCACTGCTTGGACTCGTTCCGGGCCGAGCTTACGCCTTCGCTGTTGTACAGGTCGGGATCCTGGATATACTGAGAGTCTGTGAGACATGAGCTCGGGGTCCATCCCTGGCATGTCGGAAGCTTTCCAGGCGAAGAGGTCAGAATTATCTCTTAAGAGCTCTGTTAACCTTTGCTTTAGGTTTTCTTCTAGGTTGGCTCCTATGTTGGTATTTTTTCCTTCCTCTTCGCCGACCTGTATTTCTTCAGTTTTTTCTCCTGGTTGTGGCCGTAGCTCTTCTCTGGCTCTCGTGCCGCCGAGCTCAATGGTATGGACTTCTTTGCCTTTTCCTCTTAGGTTCAGGCTTTCATTGTAGCATTTTCTTGCTAATTTCTGGTCTCCCCGTACCGTTGCTATCCCCGCGTATGTCGGGAATTTCATGCAAAGATGAGGGGTAGACACCACTGCTCCGAGTCGATTTAGGGTAGCTCTGCCAATTAAGGCATTATATGCTGACCCCACGTCGATGACTATAAAGTCTATGTTCAGAGTTTTGGATTTTTCCCCTTTTCCAAAGGTCGTGTGGAGGGGTAGAAATCCCAGTAGTTTTATTGGCGTGTCGCCTAGTCCGTACAAGGTATCAGGGTAGGCTCTTAGCTCCTTTTCGTCCAGTCCTAGTTTGTCGAACGCGGGCTTGAAAAGGATGTCCGCTGAACTTCTTTGGTCTACTAGAGTTCTGTGGAGGTGGGCATTGGCTAGGATCATGGTTATCACCACTGGATCATCGTGTCCAGGGATTACTCCTTGCCCATCCTCCTTTGTAAATGAGATAGTAGGAAGGTCGGGTGATTCAATCCCGACCTGATAGACTCGCTTGAGGTGTCTTTTGCGAGATGACTTGGTGAGTCGCCCTCCCGCAAAGCCTCCCGAGATCATGTGTATATGTCTCTCGGAGGTTTGCGGTAGTGGGTCTCTTCTGTCTCCATCATCTCGCTTCCTTTTTCCATGATAGTCCGACCTTTCCATGAGATATCTATCAAGTCGGCCTTCTCTGGCCAGCTTTTCTATCACATTTTTGAGGTCGTAGCAATCATTTGTTGAGTGACCAGACAGTTTATGGTACTCACAGTAATCGCTGCGGCTTCCTCCCTTTTTATTTTTGATGGGCCTGGGAGGCGGCAGTCTTTCAATATTACAGATTTCTCTGTATACATCCACTATGGAAACTTTTAGAGGAGTATGAGAGTGATATTTTCTTGGTCTGTCGAGACCGGCCTCTTCTTTTTTCTTGGGCTCCCTTTCTCTCTCCTTTACCGCGTGGGGGTACCCAAGTTGCCAACTCGGCTCTCGCAGTTTGGCATTCTCCTCCATGTTGATGTACTTTTCTACTCTTTCTTGTACATCACTCAAGGAGGCGGGGTGCCTTTTTGATATGGATTGTGAGAATGGATCTTCTCTAAGTCCATTTACTAGTCCCATGTTGACTGCCTCAGTGGGCAGGTCTTGAATTTCCAAGCACGCTTTGTTGAACCTTTCCATGTAGTCTCGTAGAGGTTCTCCGACCTCCTGTTTTACTCCCAGGAGGCTTGGTGCGTGCTTTACTTTATCCTTTTGGATGGAGAACCTCATCAAGAACTTTCTCGAGAGGTCCTCAAAGCTGGTAACTAACCTTGGAGGGAAGCTGTCGAACCACTTCATCGCTGCTTTTGACAGGGTGGTCGGGAAAGCTTTGCAGTGAGTTGCATCAGAGGCATCAGCCAGATACATTCAACTTTTGAAGTTACTCAAATGATGCTTTGGATCCGTGGTTCCGTCATAGAGGTTCATGTCAGGGCTTTTGAAGTTTCTTGGAACTTTTGCCCTCATTATGTCCTCACTGAATGGATCCTTTCCTCCCGAGGGCGACTCTTCACGGTCGCCACGGGAGTTCCGACTTCTAAGAGAAGATTCTAGCTTTAAGAGTTTTTCTTCTAACTCTTTTCGTCGCTCTATCTCTTCTCTGAGATTTCGGTCCGCCTCTCGTTGTCGCTCTAACTCCTGTTCCAGCTGTTCCAAACGACCTTGGTGGCCATGGACCAACCCCATTAGCTCGGCTGCATGGGGTGGCCCTTCCTTCTCTGATTCGCGTCCCTCTGAGGAGTTTACCTTCGGATTTTTTAACCTGGAGGTGCCTTCTCTTTGTTGGTCGCTGGCTCCCTGGTGAAGAGTTAGGTCTGCGTCGTTGTTTCCGGTATCTAGGTTTTCTTGTTCGGAATCAGACGCTGTATGACCATCTTCGGGTGAATTGTCCACCATCACTGGTTGATCTCTCGGCTCCCCGATAACGGCGCCAATGTTACGATGGATAACCGGAGATTAATGAGCTGGACACGTTAGGCTGGCCCAATCGTCTAAAGAGGGAAGCCTTCGTAGGGAATCACGTTCCTGGGCCTCCGTCCAACTTGTGGATATGAATGAATGGGGGTGGTACCTGCAAAGACACTCCAATGCCTAAGTCAGCAAGGGAATAAGCAGGTCTAGAAAGTATTGGGACTTAAAGATACCTGAGGGATGTCAGGGTATTTATAGTGGTGAACCAATAACCACCGTTGAAGTAGTTCCACCTTTTAAGGTGGATAACCGTCCCTTTATCTTAGGGAAGTTGGGATATGGCTCCTGGAACTGGGTTGAGAGATTCTAGGGGCAGTTACTCATTTGAATGAGTGTTTATCTGCCAGCCCATCTTCGTCTCCGACTTCTTTAGAGCAGGTCGTGTCAAGGACTGACTTCTACGAGGGAAGATCGGTGTAGGGCGAGGCTCAATCCTTTGGGTTGGGCCTTTCGTTTGGACCTGGGCCATAGCGTTGGGTCAGGGTATGAACAATACTCAAAATTGAAATGTATGTATTTGTTAACCTAAACAAAGTTATATGCTCAAAATCAAAATTTATGTATGTTAATCTAAACAAAGTTAATAAAAATTTATACATCTTTTTTTTTCATTACAGTATTACTTTCATTTAGGTTAACATACATAAATTTTTATTTTGAGCATATAACTTTGTTTAGGTTAACAAATATATTCCATATATATATATATATATATATATATATATTCCAACAAAATGTAATAATGTAAGAAAAAGGTTTTAGAATAGAAAAGAATAAGAGAGATTTTGACAAGAATTAAAGGAGAGAGATAATTTTATTGAAAAAAATTTTAAGAAGAAAAGATACAATTACTAATTTTTTGTTTGTCAATTACATTTCTATTAAAATTAGTAGTATCAAAAAATATTTTAAATTTAATATTATCAAGAAAAAATAAAAAAATATATAAGGACTAATTTGATTAATTTTTTAAATTTAAGAGATGAAAATAACTTACGTCTGAACTTTCAAGGACTATTTTGATTATAAATAACTTTTTTTATATGTCAAGTGCCACGTGACATGCCACGTGTCACTGACCTAACACGTGGCATGCCACGTGTCACTGAGCTGACACGTCAACCAATCATCTTCTGACACGTGACATTAGCCCCCCACGTCATCATATGCCACGTGACACTTAACGTGACACGTTATTATCCAACTGATGGAAAGACTAACGTGACTAATCGTGTATTTTTTGTGGACGATTTCAATTAACTTTATCTTTCGAGGACCAAAATAGATATCGGAGTATCTTTCAAGGACGATTTTGGCTATTTACTCTTACTTGCATATATATTGAGATTACATATATAAATAAAAATTTATTTAGTTTTATAATTTTAAGTTTTAACCGACTTTCGCGCAAAATAAATTAAAGTAGATCTCAGTATCAACCTTTCATTAAAAAGGTAATGGCTCAAGCACCATGCTGGTCCTTCCATCCTCGTGCTATATTAAAGTTCGAGTTGAAATCTATTTTGGCCCTTTAAATTTTTTATCGGTCTCAATATCGACTCTTAAATTTATAGTTATTCAATTAACACCTTTAAATATTGAATTGTGTCCTACGCTTGTTCCTGAAGTTATCTCCATTAATGAAAATCTGATGTAGCACGTTAAGTTGACAGAATGTGTATCCACATGACACCTAATTTGCTAGAATGGATGTGTGATGAGTGAATGATGTGGCAAAAGTTAAATGAACTCAATTTACAATCCTCTTTTCCCAATATGTTCGAGATTTTGCTGGAGAAATTGAGTTCATTCAACTTTTGCCACGTCATTCACTCATTACACATCCATTCTGGCAAGCTGTGTGTCACGTGGATACACATCCTATCAATTTAACGTGTCACATCAGATTTCTGTTAACGGAAATAGCTATAGGGACAAATGTGGGACAAATCTAATATTTAAGGATGTTAATTGAGTAATTATAAATTTGGGGTCGAAATTGAAGCCGATCAAAATTTTAGGGGACAAAATGGTTTCAACTCATTAAAGTTCTGTGATTTCTGTCCACCCTAGTTAATATATGGAAACAAAAAAGAAAAAGTTTAATAGATGGACTTCATTACAAAAAAGCGCCTTTCCTTTTTTTTAAGAAAATTTTCTGACTAAAAATTAATTTATTTAGACTAAAATTTCATTTAATAATTTAATATTAGTTAATAACTTGTTGTATGCATAAAAATAAAATATATTATTAAATTATTAAATTAAAAAAAAATTAATTTAATATTAAATAATAACTAAAATAATAAATTTTGATGATCTTTTCATATTTTTAAATACTCTTTTCCTATTCGCTTTGACTTTTTGTCTTTTATCATTAGTTTTTTTTTTTCCCGGGTCATTTGGGCTTTAACCAACCTACAACTATGGTACGGTGTACGAGATTCCACAATGTTGTGGATGCATAGCATGTTAAGAAAAATAATGTGTTTCATAAAAGAAAAAAAAAACGTGTGTTTACCTTTTAGTGTTCACACCTATAAATCTAAAAAAGATTTTCCCACAGTTGTTTTACATGCTTTTTTTATTATTTATTATTTATTATTATCATTATTATTATTGGTCTACTAAAGTAAAAGTGAGTTTGTTAGAAATAGTGTTAATCTTAAGGCTTGTGGTGGGTGCACCCCATGAAATTGAAGCTTTTGCCATTATTGAACATTGATTAGTTTATAAGATGAATGAAACAAAGAAAAAAGAAATGAATACATGATCAGCATCATTATTTAGAATATAACCAAATAGATAAATAGATAAATGTTAGTGTCCATTCAGCACAACAAAGAACACATATATAATTCTTTATTACAAATTAAAAAATACATAAAGTCTTATCCTACCACTAGCTAGGTAAGATCTATTATATGAATCAATCTTGATTTATCTTATGATTTATTCTGTGTATAGAAAGTTAGTTTATGCTTAGATTTTTTTTTTAAAGGCTATGGTATATATTCAAGTATTTTTTCATCCAAGTTTTATTCAAGTAACTCCAACACTAACAAAAACTACTCTCATTAAAAGAGCCTCATTACATGCGCTTTATCTTCTTCTCCTCCTCTGTGCTTCTTCTTCTTTCAAATACACGCATACGTCATTTTTTTTTTTCAAATTCACGTATACCTCCTCCTCCTCTTTCTTCTTCGCGCACGCAAATTCTTCTCCTCTTTCGTTATCGTTATCACCAACAACACCAACATTTTGCTAATAGATTATTTTTTCAATCGAATTGAATGGAATGGAATGCAATTGCTAAATTGAATTGAATGGACGCAGGTGTTCTGAATCTGAATTGAATTGAATTGAATTGATAATCTCTAAATTGTAGACAGAGGTATTTCGAATTTGATTTTATATAATGGAATATGTTTCTTTCATTCAGTACTATACAATTGTTTCATCATGAGTACGTGTTTGGTTCATTAAGCAGAAAGCTGTTTGAATTTGATTTTATATAATGGATTATGTTTCATTCATTCAGTATTATATAATTGTTTCACCATGAGTACGTGTTCGGTTCATTATGCAGAAAGTTATTTGAATTTGATTTTATATATTGGATTCTGTTTCGTTCATTCAGTACTATACAATTGTTTCACCTTGAGTACGTGTTCGGTTCGTTATGCAGAAAGCTGTTCGAATTTGAATTTAAATAATGGATAATGTTCTATTTATTTAGTACTATACAATTGTTTCACCATAATAACATGTTCGGTTCATTTCTGTTCTGCACAATTTAAAACTCTTCCTCCTCACCTTCTACTGCTTCTTTACCAGGGGAGAAGGAGAAAAAGACAAAAAAATACAGCAGCAACAACAACAAAAGAATAACGATAAGGAGAAAATACGTGAAGAAGAAGGAACGCGAAAAAGAATGAGGAGAATGAGGAGGAGGAGGAACGCGAAGAAGAAGGTGAAGAAGAAGAAGACGCTCCGTGCGTAAACGAGCGTGAGAAGAAGAAGAAGCGCAGGAGAACAAGAAGCGCGGGAGAGAAGAAGAGAAGAAGAGAAGAAGTGTGAGGAAAAAAGAAAGCGGGAAAAGCGCGTGACCTAAAATTTCTTGGATGAACTTGGATGCCAAAATTGCTTGGATGTGGAGAATATCTCTTATTTAGATGTTTTTTAGGTATTTTTCTCCCTCCTCACTAACTAGCTATCTTCCATCTAATTTACCATTTTTATTAGATACTTTATTAGATTTTATTTTTTCACATGTCAAAATCACGCAAAACAAATTTTTATCATCGTTTTTACAATAACTGTTACTCCGACTTTTTCTCTCATGTCCTTGTTAATTTTTTTCGTGGATTTAGTTTATCGACAGTAAACGTCGGTAAATTTTGTATCCTTGACTTCTTGTGATGAATTCTTCACCATGACCACCACTAGCTAGCATCTACCCTGTTGATGAATATTCACTACAAGAAAAATGCTGGATAATACTGTCAGATTTACCGTCAGCTTTACTGGTAGATTTATTAACGATTTTGGTATCGAATTCATCAAGTCAAATCATTACTGGCGGATTTACACTTCCAACAGTAAATTCTTCAGTAATAATTGGAGAAAAAACGGGAAAAATTGGCGCAAAATATAGCGTGGGATTTGCTAGTGGATTTTTCTTCCAGTAAACCCAATTAGTGTAACGCTGCATTTTGGTGACCCACAATGCCTTACCGTCGGATTTATCCGTTAGTAAATTCGACGGTAACGAGTCTTAAAATTCGAAGCGAGAACCCTCTCCCCTTTCATTTTGAAATCCCCTCTCTCTCTAACCTCTCTTCTCCCACTTTCTCTTTAACCCTCTCCACTCCCCGTCACTCCGTCAGCAACGCCACTGCCGGCACCTCCTTTCGCCGTCTCCTCTCCCCTTCACCAAAACTAGCCCCTTCCTCCTATCATCCCCGTCAGTCGCGACTCATTCTCTCCATCTCTGTTCATGTCTCGCCATCCAGCACCATCGCGACGCTCCACCAGCAGCAACTGTCGCTACCACTGCGTCTCCCTCCCCTGAGTTCTTCTTCCTCTGTTCGAAGCTCAGGTTCTATGATCACTCTTTTTCTTTGTTTAAGTTAATTTACGATTTAGTTATATATTAATTTATAGTTAGTAAGTGAAATTGGTTATCATATGTTGATTGCATGTCTTAAAAGAATGCAATGTTAATGAGTATGAAGACTTCATGTTTAGCATTAGAAAATATGGCAAGCAACTCTTTATGATGGGTTTAGGCCATTGAACATAAATTTTCTTATTAAAACCTAAATAATTAATATTTAACATTTTCTAGGTGACTATATCAAATATTATTTTAGTTTTTAAGTTTAATTTACTTGCTTATGATATTTGAAGATATAAAATTAATATTATGGAAATTATATTAATTATACATTGTACTTAAATCATCATATATTGTATGTGATAGTACTTGTGTGTTGCAATTTATGCAATATAATAACTTCTATGAATTAATGAGAACATAAAGGATTAGTTCTAATTAAGTATTCATTATGTTAATCTATATGAATGCATAGAAAATATGAAACTATTATAAATAAATATGAAGTAATATATTATGAAGTCATTATTGAAAAATAAATCTCATGATGATTGGATGAACATATATAACAATTATTTGCTGAAATTTCTGAGCATATCTCAAACAAAAATGTTGCCTTTTTAATTTAATGTCCTCATTAAACAATCTTATTAGATAACATAACTTGTGAAGTAGGGATGAAAATTCGTCAAACCGAAAAATTTTTACTACCAACTTACGTCTATTGCTTATTATGGGTTTTGTTTTAGGAATAAGTTTAGTATCTCCACCTCTAAGATTGGGTATACCAAAAGGTAGCTTGAAGAAATTAAACATTATAGATTTAGGTTTTCTAAATTTACGTATGTGTATAAACCAATTAAGAGATTTTTTATAAATGTTATTGTATATGATGCCTTATAAATGTATACAATAGTTAATGTTATGAAAATCAGACCAAACTGGCAAGAAAAATGGTCCGGTCTTTTCCCTGAAACCGTAATTTCTAAACTGCTAAAAAATCACCGAATCGGCTAAAAATCGGCCAGTTGGACCGGATCGAAAATTGGCCGGTTCTTAATAAATGACGCCGTTTTGATTATTTAAAAAATCCCAAACCACACTGCGTCACTCAACCCCCCTCCAATTTCTTCGTGAATCAAATGTCCCTCACCACTCACCAGCCCTAGCTTCTTCAAGAATTCAAAACCCAAACCAAAAACCTAGCCTCTTCAACGGATTCGCTGCCGCCGTTCATCGTTGTAGGCGCCTCCACGGCCTCCTTTTTTTCCTGTCCCGAACCCAAACCTCTAGCTCGACACGTCGTCGTCGCATCGTCTTCTAGCTTTGTTGTTCGAGGCTTCGAGTTCGAGCTGCTGCCGTCGTGTCTTCCTCGTCTCGTCATCATCGTCTTGCTCTCAGTCGAAGGTTAGTAGCACTATTTAGTAATTTGCTTTTATGCTCTATTGATTCTATGTTGAAACTTGAATGTCTGATAATTAGTGATTTCTGAATCTGAAATTAAGTAAATCATTGATTTTGTATTGTTGAAATGGATTTGTTATGCTACTGGCTTGCTATTGCCATTTTTAATTTTTGAGTATGATGTTTGCTTCTGGAACTGATTCTGTTGTTTCACTGCTTGATGGGAAAGTAAGATATGATCTAGAATTACGACAGTACACAGTTTTTGGTTCTAATGACTATTAACTAGGCATGCATGCCTCAATGATAGTGAACCTTTAATTTCTTTGATCTATCAAGGAATTCACTGGAAACTAAATCAGTGAAGTTGTTATTCTCCAAGTTTCTACTAAAATAAAAATAGCTATGACACCCTTTTCTCTTTTATAAGCAATTAAACTGTACTTATCATCTAAATAGGGGATTAACTTATAAAAATTTTAGTGATTGTAGCTGAATCAGAAAAATAAGGTATAGATCCACTTAAGCTATTATTTGATTAATCACTATTATGTCAACTTGAAAGTAATTGTGTGTAAAATTTGAATGTTGTTAATTTCACATTACAAAGTTTGAACTTGTGATTTAAATTTACTGATTATTGATTTTGAATGTATTGTGATTATTATTTTGTGATGTATTGCTGAGTTGTTGTGTTTGTTTTACCATTTTGTGATTTAATTTTTACTTAGATTGTGATTGTCTTGGTGATTTATTGATTTTAGCTATGGAGAATAGTATGAACCAAAAAATATTTGCTAATAATAATACATCTGTGAATAATAATTTGGCTGATAATCTTTCCATTTCGAACGATACGGCTAATCTTAATGCAAGAAAAGATGAATAACTGGTAGTGGTTGTAACGGAAGCAATTAAAAATGTATCGTTTGTTTATTCAAGCCTTAGTTTTTAGGGTTAACTCATGGTCTAGTTATGATTAAATTAAAAATGTATGGTTTTTCTAGCCAGGGGAATATAATTTCAAGTTTCTTGCACAAAATAAAAAATAGACAAAAAATAAAATTGAAGCCTTTCTCTTAATTGCTGTGTTTTTATTTCTTGTTGTTTGTTTTGAATTTTGGTTACAATTTGATGTAGTTGCAGGCAGGGAAGCAACTTTCAACTCAATGAGGCTATCATTGCTTTCGACCGTAAATGAAGAAGGAGAAGCATCCTAGAGAAGCTTTTTAACAACATTCAATTATTTGTCATCAAATTTGGAAATATTGGACAATGATTCTTTAGAGTATTTTATTTATAATTATGTTTTAGAGTGTATATTTATAATTTATTTATTATTTTATTATAAAATAGTTTTTTCGGTTGGACCACGGTTGAACCGGTTGGACTAGTAAACCAGTGAATTAGTGACTAGAGAAGTTCGATAATTGGTCCGATTTTCAGAATCTTGACAACAGTATAAACAAGTTAATATGTTCTGTTGGAGATATTGTGAATTTAATTGAGTTTTGACTGATGTTATGGATTGAGGTGGTTGGATTTATGGAAACTGTAAAGGTAGATATATGTCCAATTTTAGGAAAGGTTATATCAAAATATTTTGAAATAATATAAATGTCGAAGAATTTGTGTTGTATATATGTTTATCAGTGTTAATTGGTATTCTCTTTGCAGACATGACGATAGGTAGCAGAGGTGTCACGAGTGGGTATACTTGAAGGTCTTCACCAATGATGAGCGGCCTGCTGCTCATTATGTGAGTTTCAATTAATTCTAAGTTTGAAATATATTCAGTTTAAAGTCAATTAACTGTCATCATAATCATAATGTGTGTTACACAGGAGGACTACACGCAAAGATTGAAGGCCACGACCTAGCAATGAGTGACGTGGCTTAGTCCTTACCATGTTGGAGAGGAAAAAATGATGTCGTATATGTTTTGGCGCTAAAGAAAGGTTGAAATGACATCGTTTAAGGGTTTTAGAGTAATAAACCATTACTTTTCCATCTTTTCGATCACTCTTCGTCTTCTCCTTCTCTTTTGAACTTTAAAACAAAAAAAATCTCTCTTCCATGGCTGAAACTAACTAGTGATTGCTAAAGGAGAAAGAATTTGCAGCTGAATATTAATTTTCAAAAAGTGTGTATAAGCGTTCGTGGAGGTTGAACATAGCTGCAAGGTTTGTGATTCTGCTCACGGATGTTAGTGACGAGTGGCAAAAATTTTTTTGGTAATTTTTTTTTTGCAATGTATACATGTTTGGCTATAATATTTCTCTATTTTCGTTATTCTGATCCTACTTTTGTTGAACATGAGTGTGTGTTAGGATTTATTTTTATTCTTGTGTTATTGGGTGCAAGGGTTTCTATATATGCTCTGTTTTCAATGCTTGATGAATAAAATATTTTGGGATGGTAGATTTTGGTGGGCCTAATGATATATATAGATAAAATTGATGATTGACATTTGTTAATATTGTTGCCTAGTTGTGAATATATCGAAAATTTTTGTGTGATTGTCTCTATACTTTTTAATTTGATGTGCTAATGATAATTATATCTTTCATCAATCAATCATGCAGCAGATGGAAGTATTGATAGACATTATGTTCTATCATGGGAGAAGTTTCAAAAAGATGATAATAAAAACATAGTTTATTCACCTGATAACAAGACACCTTGATAAGGATACATTGGATATATTTTTTTTAGAAATTATTACAAAGAATTTGAGTATGACAAGAAGAAGAATGAGAAGAACCTTATTTGGTTTAGGTTATAAAAGGGGGAAAAGGACCAAAAGGGAAAAAAGGACCAAATTGGTTAAGTCTCATTTTTCTCCTCGTCATCTAGACGTTACCATCTCCAACATGGCAAAGACATAGCATTGAACTCCGATGACAAAAAATGTGCTTGGGACTAACGTGATGTATTTTTTCGAATTTAGAGGATAAAATTAGAGCAATTAAGATCTCAGAGATTAAATCGGTGCAACTCGTCAATTCTAAAGACTAAAATGGGACTTAAATCTAGCAATGCTACATGTCTAACAAAATTTACAAAATCATATTAGGTGTATACTAAAATTAGTCATTAGTATAAAATATATTTTAAAATACAAAATACATATTAAGAATAAGTTAAATAATATAGTATTTTG
>NC_029787.2:25330644-25333022 GCF_000816755.2 Arachis ipaensis
GTTTAGAAAATTAAGAATTTAATTTTATTGTTAGTATAAAATATTTAATTACATAATATCACATTAATAAAAATAACTCTTTTTTATATCACCTATGTGAAGGATTATTTAAGAGAATAATTATAATTATATGACTGTGGAAAACGTTTTAGACTTAATTAACGTTTGAAAATTAAACTCTAAGAAGTTAAATAGAAATAGAAATTAAAATTTACGTAGAAGTTCAAGTTCTTACAGCAAAAAGTTCCTTAAAAAATAAAGTGCATATATTCATCAATACAATATCTGATTTAATTTTACATACACACTTAAAAGTTAAAACTGACAATCATATCACAAGTTGATAATATGAAAAAATTATGTTAAGCAGTGGGATAAGAGGCATCCATAGCAATGCCACACAACCCTTGAGTAGCATCTATTCCCTTCTTCATTCTTATGTAACCATCCTCGCCCCATTGTGTGCCCCAAGAATTTTTTACTATCCAATACTCAGTACCATCATCATCTGCACCGTAACCAACTGCAGTAACACCATGGTCAAGTTGAGTCCCACATTCACCGGTGAAGACGCCACTCGAGTAGAATTGGAAAGCAGATCCACTAGCATCAATGGAAACAGAAACCGGTTGGTTCGCCACGGCTTGTTGAAGTGCGTGCTCGCTGTTTGCAGGCACCCGCTGGTACCCTTTTATCTGAGCTGCTGGAGAAGCCTCTTTACTTGTGTCACAAGTTTCATCAACTCCTTTGTAAGGGTAGTTTGACTCAGTGGTGATTCCACCATTTTTTATGATGAATTCAAAGCCATTTTCCATGAGACCTCCCTCGCAACCTTGATCCACGTTATCACAGTCCACAAGCTCTTGCTCTGAGAGGGACACAAGGTTTCCTGTAGTAATCTGGTGGATGCCTTCGGTTGCAGCAACGGTTGAAAATGCCCAACAACATCCTGACTTTGCAAAAAGAATTTAATTAACAATTATGTTAAGTATATAATTATATATTAAGATTCAGACACTAATTTCGACTATGGTGTAATTGATTGAACGATAAGTTTTTTGGTTTGAAAAATATAATTCTAGTTCTTAGCTAAAAACAAAGCCTTTTAAGTAGAATTTTATGTTTAGAAAAAAAAAGGATATATATTTATATATCTTTGAATAACTGTATATAAAAATTGAAAACTACTTTTTTATTGTATGCTCCGTAAAGTTTATAAAATGAATTTAATTTTGATGCACTGTAAAGTAGTTTTATATATGTATCACATCAGTAAAAATAACTACTTTTTACATTGATTGTGTAAATGATCATCCAAAAGAACGGATGTGATTGTACGACTGTATAAAATACTTTACACTATAGTGTATCAAAATTAAACTCTTACAAAATAATATAAAAAATATTATATACACATAAAATTAATTATTATATATTTATAAATAAATATATTTATTATTTTGTAAAAAATTATATTATATTATATCTTATNNNAGAAAATCAAAATTTAATTCTTTTTTTATTAATGAAGTTTTTCTTTTTCAATCACCATCAATAATTTAATTGAAGAAAGAATTAAGAAGACTAAAAAATAAACAAATTGAATTCTCCCTAATAACACTTATTCATCATGAATCAAGATTAGTAATTCTTTTTATTTTTATTAGTATTTTTATCGGTAATAACATTACCGGAATATAAATATTTTAAAATTACAGTTCACTTTGTTTTGACAGTATAAATTATGCATGGCACAAAAGATTTATAAAATCAAATTATTTTTACAAAAAAAAGTCGTAGGTTGACAAAAGTCTCTGGTATTGAGAGAGGTTGACGAGAGAATTTAAGAAGGGAATTTATTAATTTTGAAAAAAATATTTTTTTTCAATTTTAATAAGAGAGTGTCATGTGACACATTTGATTATTAAATTAGATAGTAATATATGATACATAATATAGGTATATTTTAATTTCAATTTTAATATTTTTAATTTTAATTTTAATGCAATTAAAGAATATCATGTTGCATATTTTGATTGTCAAATTAGTAATTAGTCATTGATATTGATAATGATATATAAAATAGATAGAGTGGTTGAAGGAATGAGAGAAATAGAGAAAGGAAGAGGGAGGAGGAGAGAACTCTTTAATTTTTGAGGGAAAGATTTGATTTCAATTGTAATGAGAGTAATATGTGGCACATTTTGGTTGTAAAATTAGTAAAGAGGAGAAAAAAATTCTTTAATTTTGGAGGAAAAAAATTTAATTTCAATTACAATGAAAAAGTGACATATAGCACATTTTGGTTGTAAAATTAGTAAAGAGAAGATGAGAATTCTTTAATTTTAGAAAAAAATATTTAATTTTAATTACAATAA
>NC_029787.2:25333172-25339944 GCF_000816755.2 Arachis ipaensis
AATATATATAATATATATGGAGCAGATCTCATGTAAATACTCCAAGCACATGCAATAATTTTGTTTTATATAGATAGCAAAAACTAAGCCAAAGTGCCAATGAAATGATGATAAAGGTGTAGTATGAAAAACTTGAAAAAAGAAAAGAAAAGATAGATATATAATTTTTGACTTTATCTTACCGCAACTGCCTTGGTTCTTGACTGGAGTAACAGCTCCATTGTGCCTCCAGTCAATTGCATTTGGAACATCAGTGACATTTTCATACTTGAATGGTGTTGGAGGTGAATTATTTGATCTCATGTATCCATTACGTGAAGCCTTGAATTCCTCATTGGTAAGATCAGCTAAGTGATTAACACCAAGCTTGTAAGCCTTGTTCCCAGCAGCATTAAATGACTCGATCAATTCCACGTTGTCCTTGAATATCAAGAAACGTTTCTCCTTCTCCTCACCATTCTTGTACACTATGCCATATTTTAACATCCATTGCTCATGTCTTTGGTACATTGACGATGATGGTTCATTATTGAGCTTTCGAGAGGAAATTACATGGGAAGTGCAAATTGTAAGAATAACGAGCATTAGAGCCAATAAAACATGCACGTTTTTGCTAATTGGAGCCATATGTATCTCTTGGCAAAATTTAATTATATTTTGTGGTATTAATTAGTGTTGGGAAATTTGTAACAAATTGTGTTCTTTACGCAACGGTTTGAATGGTATTTATACACAAGTAATGTCTCTTGAATCTTGGTGAGGAATTTTTAATTAATTATTTAATTAAGCTGAATATGAATAAAATTGGTTTCCTAGTGACGACCCCTGTTATGGTAATTTGCGTTTTTTTATGAAAGTTGATGCGATTTGTGTCTTTGAATTGGACTTGGGAAACAAAAAGATGTCAATGGTTCAATGGTTCAACCGTAATTGAACCGTAGTTGAACCGGTTTAATTAAATATAGAGTGAAATTATAAAAAATTCAATACATCATTTTAAAAGGTTAAATTCAATCATTTTTAAACTAATAAGATTCAAAATTTAACAATTTCACAAAATGAATAATACATAATTTATCATTAAAAGGTCATAAACAACTTCAAATATCAAAGTTTATAACTAAAGAAATCAAAACGTACATAAATGACAAACACAATGTTTTGCAACCAAAAGAAACAATATTCAACAAACAATACTTCAACTAAACAAATACACTACTCATCAGAAGTCATAATCATCATTAAGTGTTCCGATGTCTCCATTATAAACAGGTAATCCAAAGCCAGCATCTTCAGAAATACCACCAAAAGAAGTATTTGAGGATTCAATTACAACATCAGGCATATCCACTTCAACTTCCATGTCTCCTCCATCTAATAAAATAGAAAGAAAACTCAATAAGAAATCAATATTAATGACATGTATCTTTATGGAAGGAAACAAAGTTTGCTATGTCACTCACCATTAGGATACGAAGGCATAGCATTATCAGTGTATATTAAACTTTCAATGCCTTCAACATCTCCATTAGTAAATTCAGGATCATTCTCATCTGTCATTACCCAAAAATCTACCGTGTCAATGCTTTGAATGTCAATTGGATCATAATTCCTCTTCTTTCGATGCAACCTAGATTGAAGGCGTAGGTTATAGGTGACATAAACAATGTCACTTAGTCTTTGATGCTCTAACCGGTTCCTCCTCTTTGAATGGATTTGTTCAAAAAGGCTCCAGTTCCTCTCACATCCAGATGAAGAAGAGGTTTGATGAAGAAGACGGGCTGCCATTTTTTGCAAATTAGGAGCACTCCCATCGTGTAGCCTCCACCATTCACCTACGTAGATATAAAAATCAAATACTTTTTAATGTTTATCTCCCAACCTATTAAACTTTGAAACTAAACTAAACTTGGATATGAAATAAGTCAAATAACTTACCAGGTTCAAGTCTTGATGCCGCTCTCTTAGCACTTTCCCTCCCAAAACTTTCTTTACAATCTCGATACAGTTGTATCTCTTGCATTGCGGCAACTGAGTCATCACAAAGTGTTTTAACATCAAGCAAATCAAGTAAAGATCTCAAAATATTTGCCTTCTCAACAAAACCCTCACTATAGAAAATGCCTAGATTTAAAAAGTACGCTGTCGCATGGAGATCACGCTTCAAAAGCTTATCCCACCTCATTTTCAAGATACTCGTGTATGGCGTATATGCAGCTTTTCGATTTCTAAACATTGTCTTGATAGCATTTTTAGCTCTTTGCATGCCTTCGTACACGATTCCCAAAGAGGATTTGTCATCAGCATCAACAAGCCTCAACAACTTAATAAGAGGACCAACAATTTTCACAGTGGTAACACAATCTTGCCAAAACTTACTATCCAAGACAATTGAACCAACAATCTTTCCATTAGTACTTTTGGCTAACTTATGAGAAGTGAAATATTTGTCCACCATCAATGCCTACAAATCTTACTTGTGATCATATATACTTTTCAAAGTAATGAAAACAATGGCAAAACGTGTGACTCCTAGTCGAACAATTTCTGTCCAACTTTTTCTTTTTCTAAGCCAAGACAATAAGATCATATAATTTTAAACAAACATAGTCACTTTTGAAGCACGGGAAGCAAGGTCAGCTATGTGAGGAATACTTGCAATATCTTTTAAAATAAGATTGATACAATGGGCAGCACAAGGAGACCAAAATATATTTGGATATTTTTCATGAATAAGTTTTCCAGCAGATACATAATTAGCAGCATTGTCAGTGACCACATGCACAATGTTACTAGGCCCAACCCACTCAATAACATCAGCAAACAAATTAAACAATGCATTAGCAGTTTTTATCACATCAGAAGCATCAACAGTCTTAACAAATGACATACCAGCAGGACAATAAACTAGAAAGTTAATTAAAGTTCGTTGCCTTTGATCACTCCACCCATCTGCCATCAGCGTACAACCGGTGCTTTTCCATGACCTCCTATACTTTTCAACCAGCAACTGACACTCTCTCTTAAGATCAGCCAGTAAATGAACTCTCATTTCATCATATGACGGTCCCTTGAAACCAGGTCCAATTGCAGCAACACCATCCAATGCAGATAGAAAGTAAGGTGATTGAATTGCATTGAAAGGAATACGTGCATCAACGATCCATTTGGCAAGTCCCAACTTAGCCTTGTGCACAATTTCTTTATTAGTCAAAACACTTTTCAAAGTCGGTTGAGATTCTGGAGTAGTCCTTTCTTTAAAATAACTTCCAATTTGTGTAGCTACTATAGCTCTTCTCTTTCCTTTGTCTCCCGTTGTTGTAGGAACAGCAGCTTGTACAGGGTTAGGCGATTAAGCCTCTTGTGCAGGTGCTTCCCCACCATAAGACTCCTCCTCAATTTTTTTCCATCTTATTTTTTGTTTTCCATCAAAATCCTTTTGAATTGAAGTTCAACTTCTTCAGTGACTTTGTTACATACTTTAATTTGTCCAAGAATTTTCGCATGATATTTCATCCTATATATCCCCCCTCCATTATAAGTATTCAAACAAAAGAAACATGTATATTGTGCCTTATGATTTTTATCATACTTCACAGTGAAATATTTCCAAGCCAGGTCAGATTTTCCTCTAGAGGAACATGTCTGAGATTCTTGTACAGCATTATGTTGTTGTTGCTGATCATTTTGTGACTGTTCTATCTAAATTCAGAATGCCAGCAATCTAGAATCCAGACCAATATATCAATTCATAGTTCATACCATTCATATGGCATTCAACAAAGCAGAATTGAAAAAATCAAAAAATTGAACAAAGCAGAATTGAAAAGATAAAAAAAATTGAAGAACAGAGCAGAGCATAATTCTAAAATTCAACATACGTCAAATTTATTCAACATTACAGAATGATTAATCATATAATAAACAAAATAAAAAAAATTAAAAAATAGAAGAATAGAAGAACAGAAACCCAGAACAAAAAATGAAAACAGAAAGAACAGAAGAAGAGCCAAAAGCCCAGAACTAACCGCAAGAGAAGTAGAGAACAGAAGGCCAGAGCCAGACGACCTCTCTTCGGTGACGGTGACGACAACAAAGCGACGACCCGCAACGGTGAGGCGATGACCCGCGACAGTGAGGCGATGACCCACGATAGTGGCGGTTGGCTCCGGCGGTGGCGGTTGTCCTTCGTAGGCAGAAGCTCGAGCCTCGAAGAGATTAGGGTTGGGAGTGGGAGATGACCAGTTCTAGGGGTGTTCGCGGTGCGGTTTGGTTCGGTTTTTTACGGAAAAGCCATCCGATCCGATTTTATATTAGTAGTTCGGTTCGGTTTGGTTCGGTCTTTTTACTGAAACCATCCGAACCAAACCAAACCAATTAAAATCGGTTTGGTTCGGTTCGGTTTGTTCGGTTTTTCAATTAAAAAAAAAGTATTCTGTTCTTGTTATTTCCCATTACTAAAAGCTCTGTCCTATGTTATTTTCAACAAAAACATATGCAACAAAATAACAAGTTTAATTTCACAAAGTTATCAATAAAGTCATACAACATAATAAATAATAAAAATCTTGATACAGGAAGTTCAATAACAAAAGAAATGATAATACAATAGCTGAAAAGCATGAAAAATTTAAACACAACAAAAAAAAAAGTTGCTTCCATTAATTTTTCCAGCAAAGCAGCAATATTTTGATGTTCTCTACCAAGATAGCAAAACATTGTTCAGCAAACAAAGAACCTGAAATCAGAAATTAAGTTATAACACAAACAATTAACACAAAAAATGAATATTAAACAGTGGTATGACTGCTTAAATAAACTAAACGTGTGCCTCTAAATGTTAAGTATTTTCGATTCTCAATCTACAAATTAAGGGAACAGGACCATGCTTCAATTTTTGCATTATTTTCAAAATTAGAATCATAACAAGTTTCATCAAATAAACATAGTTTTACAAACAAACTCATTGATTCACTTTATTAAAACTGTAAAATCATTGTAGTACAAGGCAACAACCTTAAACAAATGTCAAAACAGAAGATAAAAACCAATAAATTTCAACAAAATAAAAAAGGAGAATATTATCCAAGAATAAAAATCAATACCCCATTTTTCATCTGATCTTGAGTTATTATCCAATATCACTTGCATTTCTAAGAAGATTGAGACTGATTTGGGATGCAAAACCTTTGTTCTTCCTCCTACAAGTGACCTCAAGCACAACTGCACAATCACACCAAAGACAAACACATCCAATTCATAGCAAAAAATCAGAACAAAATCAAAACCTTAAACCAAGAATCACAACCAAGAAAATAATGAATTCAGAAATCAGAATAAACACACAAAAAAGGAATAAAATCAAAATAAACCTTAAAATCTAATAAAAATAGAACAAAATCAAAATAAACTAAGAACAGAGCCATATAACATAATCATAAACAAAAAACCCCAAATAAATGTTATTACCAATAATCATAACACATTGAAAATGATCATAACAACAATCAGAAAATCAAAACCAAGAACCAAAAACCAATAATCATAACGAATAGAAAAATTATGTCACAACATAAAAAAATTAGAATTTAGAACAGAAAAAAAAAGTTCAGAAAAATCATATTAGACAAAAAATCAGAACAAAAATTGAACAAATCATACCTAAGGCTGAGAGACTGAGAACGATGGAGCACAACTAAGAATAATGGAGAACCACGGCACTAAGATGATGCGGCTACTGAGGTCAACGGTGCTGAGAATGACGACGCTGAGAGACGCGGCTTCTGGATAGAGGCATCGACGGACGACGAGAAGGGAATGGCGGTTGCTGAACGGCTGGACAGCGACGGCAGACAAGAGTAGAGGAGTGTGCGTTAGTGAGAGATAGGGAGTGACAGAGAGCAGTTTGTGTGTGAGCAAGAAAAGAGCAAGGAGAAGCGGCGCGACCGCGTGAGTGTATTAGGGTTTAGGTTAGGGATATTTTGTAAAATTAATTTTTATATATATATACACCGGTTCGGTTCGGTTTGGTTCAGGTTTTCAGTATCAAAACCGAAAATCGAACCGAACCGAACAAAAAAAAAAAGCAAAATTTTATTTTTTCGATTTTTTCGGTTTTCGGTTGATTCGGTTATCGATTTTTTCGGTTCGGTTGATCGGTTTTGTTCGGATTGAATCGGTTTTGAACACCCCTAACCAGGTCCAGGAGTGTTCTTCGAAGAGATTAGGGATTTAGGGTTGGAAAGAGGTTGCAATGCGTTCTTCAGCCTTCTTTTCTTCTTTTTTTTTTTTTAAATCCAAACAACGCCGTTTCGTTACCTATGGGGGAGAACCGGTACCTATTGAAACCTGACCAATTCGCCCAATTTGCCGGTTAACCACCGATTTGGCCGGTTTTTTGCCAATTTATTATAGAACAATTTTGTAAGTGGACCGGACTGACTAGGTGACCGATTTTCGATTAATCCGATTGAACCGACCGATTCGGTCCGATTTTCAGAACATTGAAAATTAGAATTAATCGTTAGCTTCACCTTAGATATATTCAAGAATATAATTAACAACTAATTACTTAAAATTTTGAAAAATATTGAACGAACCATTAAATATATGTTCTCTCTTTTTAGTATTTAAAGTAATTAAGATGTACTAAAAAATAATATAAAATATTATTTCTCTAACTACAAGAAAAATTAGTGACTATTATTATTATTATTATTATTTAATTGATTTTCTTTCACATCGGTATTACGATAACAAAATCAAAGAGTGA
>NC_029787.2:25341205-25349920 GCF_000816755.2 Arachis ipaensis
TATATGATACATGAACTAACTTTAATATAATATTAATTAAAATCTGATGAATAAGATATTGATAGTTTTTTTTTTATTTTTAAATTTTATCAAATACAAATTGAATCCGTACAAAGTACAAACAATTTTCACTCACTAATAATAAACCATTCCGTTACGTTACCAACAGTATTTCTGTTAACTTCTACTAACTCTTGTTTATAACTGTATTTAATGGAAGTGTCTTTGTGAATGTGTCTAAGTAAGGGTGTGTTTGGGGTTCACGTTGGAGAAGAAAGAAGCCCGTTTGAGTGTCTTGAACGTCCCACTTTTATGTTTGGCAATTTGTTAGAACTCTAAACCCAGAAGTGCTTTCACCTCTGAACGTACGTTCACGTGAAGCTAAAATTTCTTGCTTCTGCGTTCACGTTGAGAAAGTTGATTACCGTTGGAGGAATTAAGTGAAAAATTTATTCCTTTTCTACCAATCCTACCATCTATTCTCTTCTATAAAAAGGATGCAAGTAACCATAACTTTCACAGTAGTTCTTCGTTCATTTGTTGTGTATGTTCTTTGTTCTGAATTTTTTTTTTCTATTAAAATTTTTCAGATCTGTTTCAATCACTGCTAAGATAAAAAATTTAATTGTTTTTTATTATTTGTTAATACTCTCTTTCATATTTTGATTTTTATATTTTTTATTGTATTTTTTTATTTATACGATAAATATTTTTTATATTATTTTTTTAGTATTTTGAAATCACGTTAACACAAACTTACTTTTCATCAAAATCAAGTTTGCAAAATCAATTCTATGCAAACTCTCGTTTACAAACTGTGTTAATGGTACATGTGTTAATGGTTACTTAATTTTTATTATTACTAAAGATAAAATAAATTGTCACTAAAATGTTTTTTTTAGTAAACATAAATGATTCTTTGCTATTTTTTTTTTTCATATATACCTTCGTAGTTGAGATGCCACAACTTGTATTATTTGCGATGAAGAGAATTTTAACGTATTGCGATGTGTAAAAAATAATATCATATTAGTTATAACAAGTTAACAACAGTACAAAATTAAATTATATAAAAATAATGGGTCCATCTACTGTACAGATGCCATATTGTACAGATTTACAGATTTTGATTTAAAAGCGTATCACTAAAAGTGTTGTTTAAAGAGAAAGTGTTACCCTTAATCGTTAACTTGGCTCTGATACCAATTTTTAAAGTCGTCTTTTCTTTTAATTTCTTTTTCGAAATTACTATTAACTCTTCGTCTTTTCTTTTACTTTCTTTTTCGAAATTACTATTAACTCTTTGAATAATTTGCCAATTCATAATCAAAAGTATTGACCATATTACTAGTATTTATAATTTTTCAATCTTGTTTTAGTTTATGATATTCTTTTTTGCATGGATTATTGTATATAAAATCTTTTATCTGTTTGTCCTTTTTTTTAATATAATTTCTTAAATCCTCAAAAACTTCTTTTATTTCTATACTTTCTGTTGTTTCTAAATATCTTTTTAATTTTTCAACTTCATTCTCCATTTTTTCTTTTAACAGCTTTAATTCTTTTAAGTCATAATATGATTTTCCAGGCATTTATAAATTTTTTAAGTTTAACTCCAATTTGTTTATATTTATTCTTATTTCTATCCTTTTTATTATAAGGTCATCAATTTCGATCTGAAGATTATTTAATTCTCTTTTATACTCCTTTATTTTACTTTTTAATTTTTTCGCCCTTTTCCTTTTTATTTTATTTTCTGGTTTTTCAATCTTTGTATGCTTCATTATTTATCTTAAAATTTCTGCAAATTCTATCATCGATTCATCACTATTTTCTAGAGATTCTATTAATTTTTCTAGTTCTTCGACTTCTCTTTTTAACTTGTCATAGATTATTTTTAGAGCTTCAAATGCTCTTTGATTTATTTCAGAAAACTGTAAATAATTCAACCGATTTTCTCTTTCAAAGAGCTCTTATTTCTTATCTTGATAAGTTACATATATTTTTTCTTTATTTATTGTCATAATTTAATGTTTAGGGTTTCATTTAATTTTTCGACCTTTTTTGTTAATTCTTTTATTTCAGAATTTTCTTCTTTAATCTTGGATAAACTTAAAGGGCTATTAATTTTAGATTCTCTTATTTGAAAATTCGATGAAACTAATTTTCCTGATGGTTCTTTTAATAATAGAACTGGGTTTTCAATAGCTTTATATTTTGGTATTTCTGTTTTTACAATTTTCTGAAATAATTCATCAACATAAATTCTTTCTCTGTTTTTAAATATTATACTATGATGGCTATTTGTTAAAGCATAATTTATTGCATATGTGATTGAAAAAGGTTCATCGTCTTGTTCCATTAGATTTTTTCTGTGAAATTTATAAGCCAAACTTATAGATCTACCAAGGTTTTCAGTTGATAAAGGTATAGCATATCCAAGATGCGCATTGAATTTAACATTTACATTTGCCAAATTTCCATGAACAATTCCAATTATTTGATCTATTGGGTCATCAGTAATTCTTTTGTCACAGATTGCTAAGCTTATTGGTGAATTAATTCCTTTCATATATGTAGATTTGATTAAGACTTGTATAGTACTAATATGAATCCATCCAATTTTAGATCTTTTTTGTTGATCCTTAATTTTCTCAATCTATTTTCTCAATTCTTCATCATTTATCAAAGCTATTTCAAGTTCTCCATTGGCGGATTTTATCTTTATAGGGGCTTCAAGTTGAATTTTTCCATAGTATATTATATTTTTTCTATTAAAAACTTCTTTTAAAAGATTTTGTTTATTGAAATTTTCATTTCATTTGAGATTTAATTCTGTTTTTAGAATAGCCTGTTTTTCATTATCTAATAAAACAGTTAATCTATAATAATCAGATTCTTCTGTTAATTCTAAACTTTCTAAATAATTCATTAATTGAAAGACTAAGATGAAGATGTACCTTTCTGGAGAAAAACTTCTTTTATTTAGTATATTTTACATAAGGTGTTTTTATCTCCAGAGGGGAGATTGTAGATACTAACTCCAGAGGGGAGTTTAGAATTGGTTTTCCCTAAGGGAATTCTTCTTCAGACTATAGAATCGCCTCGGCAGCTTCCTCCTTGCTCTCCTAGCATATGAGTACTCTAAGCCTCCTGCTTTCTATTGTCTGATGTCTTCTACAATTGCCTAAGCAACCTATTTATAATAGTTGGGTTTGATGGACAATTCCCATCCTTACCCTTCTTATGACGTCATTGCTTACGTCATTGTTTGCTATCTTGCACCAGCTACATCGTTGGTGCTTTATGACCTAAGTGCTTACGTCACTATGCAATAATGTTGAGAGATGCTTCAGATGTGTTGTCCTCCTCTTTTATCATGTGACCCTCAGATGTATTGTCCTCTTCCTTCATCATGTGAGTTGATTCCGTTTCATTATTGATTTCTTCAGATAACTCTGAGGCACATAGCTGGCACTTGTGGTCTTCTCTGTCTTTTATCAAATAGCAGAGATTCCTCTTTATCCCTTCAGGGAGCTTTTCTAAAAGTCCGAATAAGTTGTAGAATGCTGATTCAAATTTCACCAAGAGTCTCATCTCTCTTTCTTCAATTTCATTTCTTTTACTGGACACAAGCAAAGTATTTCTACTTTTATAATTAATCCTTGTGTGAGATTCCTTCGTTATTTTTTGAGTTCTTTCAAAGACCCTTGCTAATGTGCTGGCTATCCTTCCTTCATGACTGTAAATTGTTAAGTCTTGAATCTGATCAATTGGTTGAAAATTTTTTGGGAAGACGGACATGAATATTACTTGGTGTGTTGGAACCAAGCATTCTTCTTCTTCATTAAAAATAGGTTGACTGTTTGTAAATTTTAGGGATATATCCCTTGGATTTACATTGTCAATCATATTTTTAAATCTCTTTACTGCATCAACGAATCCTGCAGGAAACTCACTAATAATTTTTAGATTATTAAAAATTAAAATTGTATCAATTAATCCATACTGGAAAAACTGATAGGTATCAGATGGGGAAGCCTCTGGAAATATAACTAGCTTTGTTAGCTGTTCTTTGGCAATAGGATAATATCCCAAAATTGTCCTTTTTTCTTCAGTCCAATTCAGGACTATGTTAAGGGTTTCTCTGAGATTTGATCTACAGACCCTTTTCTTTTTCTTGATTTCAGCCCTTGTAGGAATGTTTCTTATTATCCCTGTTCTCTGGGTTTGAATTGGATCTTTATCTGCTCTTTTTAGGGTTTGTTCTGGATGAAGAGCTTCATATTCCCTGAAAGATTCCTTTGCTTCTTCTAGTGTTAGAAACCATCCTTTATGAATTATCCTTGATTGATGTGTGAATGGTGCTGCTTTTTCCCAGGCATCATATACTCCTTTCATGGGGCCATTATAAATTACATAATATTTTTTATCTTGGGTGGATTTTTTAATAATTTCAGCAATTGTTTTATTTTCTGAAATTTTTTCTTCACCTGATTTGTCCATCACGCTTAGCTGGCTGAACTCTGATGATTTCATTGCTTCAATAGCCTTTTTGAGGGATTGGATCTGTGTCCTTATTTGCTGACAATGCTTGCATTTTTCGAGTTCTTACTCATATTTTTGAATTTCTTGATCTAATGCGTTGTAGACGAACTCCATTCTCTTGTTAATGTATCTGCAATAACATTTTTGTCACCCTTAATATATTCAATTTTTATTGGATATTGTAACAAAAATAATTGCCATCTTACCAATCGTCCATGATTATAATCAACTTTTAAATTATATCGTACGAAACCTGTTAGGTAACTTGAATCTGTTCTCAATGTAAATTCTCTGGGTAGTAAATCAATTTTCCATTTTTAAGAGATTTAATTGCTGCTAGAGTTTCCTTTTCATGAGTGGTATATCTTTGTTCTGTTGGAGAAAAAGTCCCTGAAATATACCTGCAAAGTAATTTCCTCGGGGAATATTTAGAATCTAGTGATTCTTTTTCTTGTTCCAAACTTTTTATAGCTTTCTTAGCTTTTAGACATCCTGACCAGGTTATGTCTGAAGCATCTGTTTCTACTATTAAGTAGTCATTTTCTTCCGGAATATAAAGTTCTGGAAGTTTTTCACATAATTCTTTAATCCTTTGAATTTGCATACTGTCTTTTTCATCCCATTTCCATTCTTTTTTAGTACTTATTTTTGGAAATAAGCTTTTAGTGTATTCTGTTATATTCTTTAAAAATCCTTGATCAGAAATATAATTTATACATCCTAAAAATCTTTGTAATTGTTTTCTATCTTCTATTTTATTAGGAAATAAATTTACCTTTTCTAGGACATTTGGCTGAAGTTTTAGCTTTCCTTGAGTAGATAGAATTAATCCAAGAAACTCTATTTCTTGTTTTGCTATTCTTGCTTTCTTTTTTCTAAGAACTAATCATTTTTCTTTACATCTTTCTAAAACTATTAATAATTTTTGAAGATGATCTTCTTTATCCTGTTTTGTAAAAATTAGTATATCATCAATGTACACTAAAACAAATTCATTTAACTCTTTTAGATTTTCTTCCATAAATCTTTGATAAATACCTGGGGTTTGTTTTAATCCGAATGGTAATACATTCCATTCATAGAGCAACACACTTGTGGATTCTTTTGTTGGGCAAGTAAAAGCAGTTAATTTCTTTGTTTCTTCGTCTAAACGAAGTTGCCAATATCCTGATTTTGCATCAAGGGATGAAAACCAAGTTGCTCCTTTGATTTTTTCTAAAATAGAATCTTTTCTTGGAAGTTTATGAGCATCACCAATAGTTGTTTCATTCATCTTCTTATAGTTAATAACCATTCTTCGTTTTTCCCTTTTAATTTCATTATTGTTTTCGACATAAAAAGCTGGAGCCGCATGAGGACTTTTACTTGATCTTATAATTTCTTTTTCCAAAAGATCTCTACATTCTAATGAAAACTCTTCTCTATCTCTTGCGGAATAAGGAATTTTATTTGGAACATTTATCTCTTTTGTAGGATCTTTTAATTTAATACTTACTAATTCGTTATTTGTATTTTTAATATCTAAAAGATTTTCAGCACAAATTTCATCCAAAAGTTCTTCTATCTTTATTTCAAGATTATTTTTTGGGATATTTATCTGAAAGTATAAATTTAAATAACATGTCTCTAATATAGAAAATATTTTAAATTTTAAGATCTTATCTATAGTAGTAGTCGGTATTTTTATACGTTTTGATTTTTGATTTATTGAAGAATCGTGTGGAGCTTTTAAAACTATATATGTTAATTCTTGAATGAATGGATGATATAGCTTTAAAAAGTTATTTCCTATGATAAAATCCATTCCAGAATTTAACATATATATAGATGGAACAATGAACCTATAATTTTGAATAAAAATTTCAACCATCTCTGCTTTTTGGTCAATTTTATGTATTGATTTGTCAGCTATTCTAACTCTTAATTGTTTCTTTAATTTTTTCCAATCAAGTTTTATATTTGCACTAGCAAAGCATTGTGTTGCTCCAGAATCTATGAAAGCATTTATAAACTTTTCTGTTATTTTTATAGTAATAAATGTGGCATTATTACTCAGTCTCTGAGTCTGTTTCCGAGACATATTCAAAAATATAGTCTAAGTTATCATCAGATTCCTCTAAAGGTTCCATGAAACAAGACTTAACAATTTCTATTTGTTTAGTAAGATCCTTTTTATCCTTCTTTTTCGGGCATTCATTTGCATAGTGTCCTTCTTCTTGCCAATACCAACACTTACAATTTTCTTTTTTATTCGGGCAATAGTCATTTCTTTGTCTTTTGTTTTTATTGTTATTTCTTTTTCTAAAATACATCTTTTTTCTCCAGTTTGGATAGTATTTTCTTTTTCTAAATTGATATTTTCTTTTTCTTTGAAAATTTTTATTAAGACCATATTTTTGGGGTATCTCTTCATTGTCCTGACAACAAATTCTAATTATATTCGCAAATCTTTTTTGAGTTGCTTCTTGCATACAATGTTCTTTTATTTCCTCTCTTATTGCAGAGGTTGCTCCACCAAAATTGTTTTCAATTGTCCCTCTATTTATTTCTCTTATAAATCTTCCCATTATAAATTCATTAGCAGGATATGGAAGTTTTGTTATATACATACTAAGATAATGATTTTTATCTTCTGCTTTTAATTTGTAATAATGTATTCTATATTCGCATATATAAGATTCCACATTACATAGATCATATATCTGAATATTAGTTAAATGGTTTTTTGCTTCTTGATATTCTTTATTATAGACTTCTTGTCTATGATCTATAATATTTTTTCCAAAAAATTCTTTATATAGAATCATCATTATATATAATATCTTATCATATGCTGTTGTTTTTGTTGCTAAATCTTCTATTATTTGGTTTTCTATTGATGTCATGTAATCTCTTATAGTTCCTTTAGTATGAAATCCTATGTAATTCCAAATATCTCTTCCAGACAATTCACTAAGCTTTGGATTAGTAAAAACTTCTAATAAAAAGGAATTCAACTAATTTTCAAAAATTTCTTTTTCATTCTTTTTACAGTCTAAGTCGAGCATTCTTTCTCCTTCCATTTCCTGGATTTTAGGAACGTATTTCGATGGTATTTTTGTATATTTTGAATCTTTATTTATAAACCCTTTTTTAAAGGCATAATTATCAAAACCTGTTTCCCATTTAAATTGAGATTGATTATCCTTAGATGTTCCAGCTTCATTTTTTACTTATATTGGAATTGCTGGTTCTTCGTCACTTGAATAATCTAGAATGTGTTCTTCATTTTCTATATTTTCAGAATTTAATAATTCTTCTTCTATTTGAAAACCATGTTCCATAATATTATTTTTTTGAGCCATTTTTAATTATTTAAAAAGCATTGTAACTTCTTCTAATTTTTCTTCAATATTCATAATTTCAATGGTGGTTTTACTTTTAAGTCTGTTATGTTGATTATATTTTGAAATTTTTCTTCTTTGGGATTCTCTTTTTCCTTATTTCTTTGAAATTTTATGGATACTAATATTTCTTCAAGCATATCTACTATAGAATTTAATTGTGGGTTAAAAGTATGATAAAGATGTGGGGAATCATTTCCATGGTAACATTTTTTAGAAATTTCGTGTGAAAAATAAGTTTTTTCAGGTTTTTGAAGTCCTTCAATAAAACTTATAGTAAAATAAAGATTTTGAGAAAAATCATTTTGTATTGATTTTAAGAATTCGGTGTCATTACAGTTGACATTAGTTAAAATCATTAATTTCTGATCTATTAATTTTGATAACTTAATTATTTCTTCTCTTAAATCTTCTAATTTACTTTTTCCATAAGGTGACGCTTTTCTTTGTGAAGAGTTACGGTTTTAGATGAAAAGTATGGCTTTAGAATGTGTGATTAAGACCACGTAATCATATCTTTAAATCTGTACAGATTTAGATCTGTACCATATAATTTCCCAAAAATAATACGCCTGCAAATTAGAGTATTATTGGTCTATATTGCAATCTATTAGAGGCATACAATGCTTTTTGTTTTCGGACACGAACTTTAAATTGAAATTGATAGAACCATGGTCGTTAGTGGTTAGTGACATATCCAAAAAATTTTAATCATGGAGTAAAGTATATAACATAATGATAATTTTATAACTATAAATATAATTGATCTTCAAATTATCTAAAT
>NC_029787.2:25350080-25352090 GCF_000816755.2 Arachis ipaensis
ATAAATCTAAATTATTAATTGATTAACAAATAAAATATTGTCATCGAAATACAATTCACAATTTAATAAAAAAAACTATGACCTGGAGACTTTTCACAAAAAAGACTCTAAGTTCTATTTGGGCCATTAACTTCACTCGAAACTTAAATTAAAATTTTACTTTTTCATTTGTGTTTTTTGTTATCCGTGTCATGATTTTAAGGGACATAGAGATAGAGGTTGTTTGAAGTTAAATTTTGTGCAGAATAATTGTTTTTCCTATCATATACTGTAATCTGAGAGACTTAGAATTAGTTAGTTAATTACTGTTGTTAGTATTAGTTAATTAGAGTTATCAGTTAGTAAAGTTAGTTAAGCAGATTAAGTTAATTAGTTTTTGTATAACTATATAAAGATAAGCATGTAATGTAGAAACAGATGATGAATAAACACAACTTTTATCTTCGCCAAAATTTTTCTTTCTCATCTTCTCCAATTCTCTCCTTCTGCCGATTCCAATTCTCCAAATTTCAATTCACTAATAACTTCTTCATTTGTACCTTCCTCCTTTGTTCATCTCTCTCTCACTCACTCTCTTCTCCAAATTTTTCACCCTTTATTTTTGGACTCACCTGACAGAGATTGATGAGAGTCCAAATCTCTCCAATGACAAAATTTCACATATACATATATACATGTTGCATAGCAGTATAATTTACAATCCCACAAAAATCCAAAAGATAATACAGATACAAAATAGACAATCATTCAATAAACCAATCATAGAATAGAAAAAAAAGTTTATAGAATATATTATTATAAGAAAAAGTTTAAAAAATTAGCACTTTTATTAAAATTTGGCTAGTATTTAACCAACAAAAAAAATGAATAATCACACCTTATTAAAAATACTAATAATAACTAATTAATGACTACAAATCACAAAACTTGCTATATTCTCCTAACACTCTTCAAAATTTTTAGTTAAATCAAAAAAATTAAAGAGTGGAGATTAGAGAACTGAATTCTGATCTATTTGAAAGATGCTGCAAAATGGAAGTTTAGAATCGAATATGTGTATCGCGATCTCGCGAGCATCCGAGTAGCGATACAGGGAAAGAAATGGAGAACAATGTCAGAGCAGTGATACAAAGTAGCTACGACGAAGGCAGTGACATTAGCAGTGTGACACTGGCATGGCACGATGCGGTTGACGACTTCGCGGTGGCGATTAGTAAGGACAAAGTGTTAGAGTTTTAGAGAAAAAAAAAAGAAGAAGAATGAGAACGGCAGTAACATCTTATGGGATAATTAGTCACCAAAAAAAGTCTTATGGGATAATTACGATTAGAGTTACTGACTTTTTTCACTTCTCATTTTTTATTATTATTGATTTAATTATTTTATTAAATACTCAATATAGTGTTGAATTTTTCAATATTAATAACATGGCAGAGTCTTCTCTTTTTTTATTCTTGACCCGTACGCCGAAAAAAATTATGATGGGATCAAATATTAATTTATATGGCGGAGATAAATATATTTTATTCCTATACATTACTCGGAAATTTTTTAAAATTCAGGAGGTACACTTGCCTCCATACTGTTGAATATACATCCGTGTCTGTCCATGGTGGACGTTAGATTATCGGTAATAAAATGATTATTATAATGAAAATCTTTAGATTATATATTTGTTTCTGAGAGACAAATGAAAAGTGTTACTGATTCATTTATAATTATATATTTGTTTCTGAGAGACAAATGAAAAGTGTTACTGATTCATTTATAGTTATTATTGTTAGTGAAAAAGATAATTATAGAATTAGATATAATTTATTATTCAATTTTAGAAAAATTAATTAACTCTCTTAAGACTATTAAAAGTGTATGTTATATAAATTAGCAAGGTCTAAGTTTCTGAAGAGATATGATTCATTTTTAGTAATACATTACTTTTTTTTTTATGCTTCTTGGTACCATCCTAATAATTATATTAGTGTCCGTATCTATTTTAATTTAATTTAAGTA
>NC_029787.2:25352106-25381639 GCF_000816755.2 Arachis ipaensis
TTACCAATAATAAAAAATATATATTTTTTAAATAGAAAAAGTTTAGGGGTCAGCAATTTTTGTGTTTTGTGGTCAGCACTTAACCATCAAAAGAAAAGTGAGTGATCTTTTATTATTGGATATAATCTCATACCATTAAAAATACTATTAATGGCCAATTAATGATTACAAAACACAAAAATTACTGGCCTCCTAGCACTATTCTTTTAAATAACACTCTCAGCTAAAGGAGCGTGTTATCATATTTTATGATAATCAAATACATTTTTTTTTGTCATAATGATTTATTCAATTAATTAGATTACAAATCAAATTCCAAATTTTGTGTGGTCATATATTAATTATATTCATGATGCAAATTCACCTACATTTAGTAGAAGATGAGATTGATTACATTCCCAAAAAATATGACGACATCAATATGAGTAGCTGTGACGGAATAGAGAGGCTGAATGAATCAGGTGTAACACGGAGTAAGACAAACAATTTAGATCGAACAACAAAATAGATCAAACAAACTATATTGATTTAGAAGAAGAAGACATGAATGATGATAATGATGATGATGAGTTGAGGGATGTAAGAATTCGATTTTTAATAAATTGATTTTTCTAACAATTTTGTAATTTATTTTGCAAAATCTTGAACTACGATCCAATAATTTTTAGTGAGGCAAACCCAATGATAAAAAAACAAAAATAAATTAGAAAATGATAATTAATAAGTCAAACTTGACTTTATGAGGGTAATTAATTTCTTTAAGTCAAATTTGACTAGTAAAAAATAAACACTTGTTTGTCATTGGTTTATTTTTCTCACTATAGGCTTTTTAAGCCGGAAATTCACTTTTAGTGACGATTTTTCTTGCGTCGGGAAAAAGTTAATAACCAAAAACAAAATTAGTGGCAAAAGTAATTTCTACCTTGGTAATTGTGTCCTAAGATTAATATTAGCCATCCATTCATGATTTATTTCTTTAAGAATAAATCTTAGCCATTAATTATTTTACCACATGGTAAAAGTTATCCCGAACCGAATTTTTGACTAGTATTTTGTAAACGACTATTAGAGACTCCGAATTCTCTTGCTTGTTTCCCAAGCAACACGCCCCTCCCTCTTAGCCTCTCATCCCTCTCTACTGTGTTTTTAACTCTAAGTAACTAACTGTGGTTAATTGTGGATAAGCTCGACATGCAAGCGCTGATCAAGCTTCCTTGTTTTCACGCCCCTTCTTCATTAATCCTCAGACCTTAACCACGAAATTCTTAGTCCCTTCTACCACAATTAATTCACCTTAGTTTTATTTAAGGAATCCTATCTTGATCACAAAATTCATGAAACACTTTATGCATTTTTGCACAAAATAACCAAGTTTTAGAAAGAGAAAGAGAGTAAATTCTTGCACTTCTCCTCCACGTCCCATCCTTCATTCCTACTGTTCTTCCATTGTTCTTCAAGTGTTCTTTAAGAATCCAAGCCATACAAACACAATTTGTTACCCATTTTTACTAATTTTCGTGTTTTTACCGAAAATTCGGCAAGGTGAACTCTTGTTCTTTCTCTATTTTTTTTTTTTTATTTTTTCAGCAGTAATCATGATGAATTATTGTCCTCTTATGTGTCTAAAAAACCTCTCTTAAAATCCATATGGAGCGCACCTAAGGAGCAATACAAAATTCAAGTTCAAAATAATCAAATTCTAACACCTTTTACAACAGTTTTGGCTAAACGAAAACTGCACTATAGCCAACATGTTCCAGTTTTTGTGAGAGCATTTTTTGGTAGTTGAGAGGTCTAGTGACTAAATTAAACAAGAAGTAAAGATTAGGATTAATTAAAGCATATTTATGCTTGTTTTCGATGTTCATTCGAGCCACTTTGTGATGAATTTGTCCTTGTTTTGTAAATCTGAAAATTTTGAATAAAGTGGTCAAGAGAGATCTCGGTCAATATCACCTTAATTTTTTTCTTTCTACTGTTTCCTTATGAATTTATATCCTTTTGACAAGACAAGTCCTCAAATGTCAATAGACAGAACAAAGGAAGAAGCGGTTGTGGAACTAGTGGAGTTATGACAAGACTAAGAATAAATTATATGAAAAAATTACTTTATTCATTGACTTCTTTTTAAATACATGAATAAACAGATTACCATTCATCATCTTGTCCAAAGTTTGCTCTTCATATTATGGTCAGGCAAAGGATGATGCCAAGAGAAGTGCTTCAGTGCACTCCAGGGATTCTATAGGTCATGTTATCATTTTCACTCTACCATCCTTTTTCAATCTGATGGAAGAGGCTCTTGTAACCAAATGATACTCATATATCTAAATCACAGCAATACATAATCAGCTTTTCATATGATGACGATGAATGTAAAACTTCCAATAGATCATGCAAACTCTTGAATTTTGAGATGATATCTTCAACCTAAGCAAAAAAAGAAAGAAAGAAAGAAAGAAATTATTTTCGGAAATGTTATGCCAAACGCCACCTTTGAAAACACTTCTTCCCACATCTCTGAAATAAGATCACAATTTATAACATTTTGTGATTAGGGGCATGGGAGAAGCCAATTTCCAGCAGCACCCTACTGTTCCCCTCATGTCCTCAGAATTATCTACCAACTTTCAGCAAACAATTCTGCATAATATATAAATTGAATAATGCACATACTATATAACTGAATTTAAGAAGATATGATCACTTCCAGGGATTTATGTCTGCTCAGACACTTATTAAGGTACATATCCGTCCACTGTTCAACTAGCATGTGTACCACTTCTTTTTGCCAAAATCAGTAAAAGTGGGCGAAAACGGTTTTAAATCATTTTAGATGCACATCGGTCATTTTATAGATATGGAAAATGGAAAAGTTGTTTGTCCCAGGTAAAATATACGCAAACTTACGGACCAACTAGATTTATATAACATCCACAGTGACTCAAGTCTCAATTATCTTGAAAACGTAAAAGTTAAAACATAGGTTAAAGGACTTCCGTTTCAGACATGTTGAAAGATTGGAAAACTATGCTTTATAGATAAATCTTTCTTTTGCTTTGCTTTTGGAAGGGATCTCTTACCACCCAATCTTGTCTTTCCCTTTCCTCATCTTAATGAAATTTTCTAAAAAAAAGGAAGAGGGAAAAGAGAAGGCAGCAAAATATAGATATGCTGACGAGCCTCCTGACATCACACAGCATCAAGGACATTACTAGAAGCATTCATGAGAAGTTCCTTACCGCTAAATTTGGAATGCTAACAGCATAATCAGCAATGAAGCCTGAAATATCTTCTTCATCAAAATCTGCATTACATAAAAAATGAAAAACTCTAATTACTTATAAAAGACCACCATTAAGGACAACTTTTTAGAGTAAAACACAACTCCCTAGATAAACAAAAGTACAGAACCAGAACTCAACAGATTCAACATCAACTCATTCTTTCCACTTGGAAATAGATTTCTAATGTCTTAATTTATTTTGGCTCAAACTCTACTTGGTGCTTAGAATTTAACTCATAATTGGAATTGAACTTCTGAATCCAAATACTTGAAATGCCTATTAGAAATGGTGTGCCTTTCTAAATGTTTGGAGTTGGTGCTCTAAAAACATGCTTCCTTTGGTCAATCCATCAATCTAGTTGCCTACATGGATAATATTGCCATTACATGTAATGATTGTAAAGGAATCTATAACAAATGGAAGAAAAAGAGATAGAAATAAACAATAGAACTAGAAGAGCTGGGGTAGGAATGAATTAGTGTGAAATCACCCCTTCCCCAGTTATAGAATTATACTGGAAATGCAGGAAATTATAGAGCAGAAAAACACTATGGTAGTGTTAGATAGACTCCCATGCTCCGCTCCCAATTTTGTCTTCGTTCCTGCCTTCTCATTATCCCTTTTTCCTCTATAGAACGAGAATCTTTCTCTCATCCCTAACAGAATCGGCCCAGGATCACACACCCATCCGCTAACTCTTGCACATGGCCTAATTAGTTACACAGGTGGTTCCCCACCATTTGCTCTTTTATGTCTCCTATTCATGCTAGTAAAGGAGGAATTCTATTGGCCCCCTGTTGCTGCCTCAATAGAATCTTCTTTCTTGCTCCCACCCTTCTCAGAGTATGTATTAGAATCATACAACAGGAATAGGTGCAATATTTTTCTTGGGATTGAAGTAGCTCAATCAAAAACCAAAGTTGTCATCTCTCGAAGAAATATGTTCTTGATATTTTGGACAAAATTGGGACTGGTGGGTGACACTCTTGACTCTTGTGGACCCAAATATTAAGCTTCAACCAGATCGAAGAGATTTAGACGAAAGAATATATCAAAAGATTTGTTTTATGCATTACATGTATAAGCAGAACGTCTTTAAGACAGACAACAAAAGCAGAAAAAAAAACAGGTAATTAACAAAGTGGAGTTTTCAGATTCTATAAATGTCTGAGAGGGGAAACCCTCTAAAAAATCATGAGTTTTACACCAAATAGAGGCCAAATATCCAATTCTGCCCAAACTTTCTTATCCACGTGTTTGCTATCTAATATAGTTATGCCCCAACCAAATACACCAATTAGTGGGGAAACCAAACATTAAGAGCTAATCTCCTAAATACAACATCAAGCATCCCATACTACCCAATATGGGACTTTGGGCACCCCATAATACCCAAGTACCTAACACAGACACAAGAGACAGAGACTTATTTCCTAGACAAGGAGACAGGATGACAAAGTTAAAGAGACCCAAGACTAGGTGAATTCCTAAACATGATAAAAACGCTGGATTGAAAAGTTGTGGATAGAAGATATCTCTAAGGATGTGGAAAAGGCTAACTAAATGAGAAGTCTCCTTACATAGAAAAGGATTTTGAATCTGTCTCTACACAGATGCAAATGAATGTAAAGAAGTTCCTAAGGTTAACTCTCAAGTTATAATTACATGATGACTACGTGATTAGCATAGTATGATCTATACCCTCAATGTGTTGTATATTTTGTCACTAGCAACATAATAACTACTTAAGCAAGTGCAATAGTTGGATTATACTTGATCAGCAGTGGATCCGTGTACTATATATTAGTACAAGAGAATCCGAAACACAAAAAGGAAACAAATACATGCATGCATACATACTAACATACACATGTATAAAGACTCCTTTTCAAAACAGAACAATGATCCTCCTCTTGTACTATTTCAAAGGAGCTTAAATAAGTATAAGGTCATAGTCATACCTCGTGCTCTCAAATCCAAAAGTAAATTCTTGGCAAGAGATTCCAACTGTAGCCTTCCTAATGATTGAAATACACTTGCTATAGATTTTGCAGATGAAAGCATTGTTATATCTATATTTTTCAATGCATCTGTAATCTGGATTTTCAGATCACTTTCACAAAGAGCCAATAAGTAATTTTCTGCAACAAGATTTGATTCCAATTAACGTATGTTAGTGCCACATGTAACAAAAATTCCTTTTACAATGGAACACACAATAAGCGAAATTGCATCAATATGTGTCAGGTTAGGCGTGGCACAATCACCTCTATTATTATGAAGCTAGGTGCTAACTATGTCCTGGGAATAAAATTTAGCATGAATTTTCAAACCATGTTTCTAATATCTAAGATGTGAACAAAGACTAACTTGTTAATTGCAGTACAATGACAAAGCACACCCATGTCCAACAAAGATAACAAGTTAAAGCAGAATATTTAGTATTTCCATTTCACAATGCATCGCACACGATCCCAAATCAAATGAAAAAGGATCTCTTGTAAAAAGCATCAGCATAGTCTCTACATTAAAATAAAGCAAATCATGAATGTCCCACATGGTACTGCCAAAAACCTGTGCTGTAGATTCAAATATATGTTACTGTTATCTGAAATAAACTATAAAAAGTTCATGCTCGTGAAACATAGATTCACCAACCTCGCATAGCAGAAGTGTCTTGGTCATCTTCTACGGTAATATATTCACAAATATCTCGAATCATTTCTTCATCTTCAACTCTTATCCACAGCAACATTTCATAGTAAGCCAACCGTGAAACTGAACAGGGATTCTCAGCTCTGACCACATCAGAGAAAAGTTGAAACTCTTTAACCATGCCCATGTCTATGGCATACCTAAGCAGTGGTTGGTACGTTTCCTCTTCTAGCTTATAACCGCACTCCTTCATATTTTCTAAAAGGCGAAAAGCCTTACTCAATTCTTCTATGGCAACATATTCATTATTAGTAGTCCTTGCCTTCTGTATACTCATCTTTATTAATGCATTGAACTCTTTCACATCAGTCTCTCGACCCAGCTGACGAAACACATCAAAGGCCACCTCTGTTCCTAGTCTTTTCGCACACATTTTAACTAACCTATCAAAACGATCTTCGCTGACGAGTTTAAAAATCCATTTGCTTTTCCTCTCATGGGCTACACCCTTCTGTCTAAACAAATGGTCGCCAGCAGACAGATTAGGAGACCACGTGAAATCTATTACTTTTTCCATTTTTGCTTTGCCATAGTCAACTTCTTCAACAACAGGTTCCTCTTTCACGACAACAGGTTCCTCTGCCAGAGATGGACCTGCAAAACGAAAAGGGTGCACAGACACACCCCAAAAGATTAGCATCAACCATTTTAAGATGTCTGGAAACATTCCAAAATTGCAGCATAACCAAGTCAAAACTTTTAGTACTCCGCATTTCTCACAGTAAATTTCACAAACACTTACTGTACAATATAGAAGAAACCTCGGAAGACGTATTATCATCATCAGGAGAATCCTCTGCACCTAAAAATTCAAAAGAAAAAAACGTTACTACGAACACAACAGAGGGAACCCAATCATACAGCAACAAAAAAATAAAGCATTTGATCACACACAAAGTTCAGTTATTATTATTATTATTATTATCCTCTTTAGGTGGAAAAACAAAAACCCAGCTACTTTACTCTATTTATTATTATTATTATTATTATTATTATCATTCTGTTTCGATCCCCTCAATTCCAAGAAGCAAAACCCATTAATGCAACGAAGTTCAAAAGCTACTGAGAAATGAGGAACAACGGTAATGGTGGTTAGGGGTAAAAAAAAGTTGAGACATGATTGGGTATTGTTTGCAAATATGGAAAAGTTTATTTTTTTTTGGTTACCTCGAGAAGGGACACGGTTGAGGTTCATAGAAGAGTGGTTGAACTCAGAAGCATTGTGCTCAGAAATGGAAACGGAAGGGGAAGAGGCAAGTGCCTTGGCTTTCCGTGTTGAGTGACGGCGAAATAGGGTACTGAGGGTGCATAGTTTTCTTATGGTGGAGGCGCGCATCTAAGTTCTACAAAAACGACGAAGAAGTGAAGATGACGGTTAGCGTGTCGATTTTAGAATGAGGTGGTTTGTTGTTGTGTTGCACTGCGTTCGGATTTCTGAAGTAATGAGGCAAAGATTGGTTATGCAAGTGGCTCTTTGAATGCAATTGAAGACTGCAACTCAAACCCAGCACGAACAAAAGAAGAAAAAGAATTTGCTATTATTATTAGGGTAAAAAACAAAAATAAGGCAAGGGAGAAAATAATTTACGTGAATAAGCCAAAATTAAAATTGCTTCATGAATTTACCAATGCACGTTTATATGTAGTTCGAACCAGTTTGGTTCGAACTCCACACACATAATTCGAACCAGCTTGGTTCGAATTACACACAAACACACCACATACTAATTGGAACTTTATTTTAATAAATAAAATAATTATAATAATTACCGAAATAAATAATTTAAAAAATATTTACCGAAATCAATATCCCTCTTTTATCTCGTTTACAGTGTAAACGAGATAAGGTCTGTTGACGCCTATAAGTATATATCGTTCACATGCGTGTTTTTAGCCCCAGTTTGACCTTGTCAACCACTTTCTCCTCTCTATTATCCCTTTCTGATCATATTATTGATTGATACCGCGATGGCGCGCCAGGCGGGAAACGACGGAGATATCAACAGGTTGAACAAGACGTCACATTACACCAGAGTAGCCGACTTTGAGGTTAGTTTTGTTCTATTTAATTCTGTGCAATCCCATATGAAAATGTTATTTGTATGTGGCCATGGTTAGGGTAATTGCTAAAAACTAGAACATAGTTTGTAGCTTTAGCACTAGGTCTCTAGTAAAAATTTAGAACTCTATTTGCTTGTGTAAGGTTGTTATGACATAATTATTAGTTTGAAACTCTGTTTTACTTGTTCTAGGTTGTTACTACTTATAACATTGTAGTTAAGTTTTGTTTAGTATGTAATATGTAATTTAGAAATATTTGTAAGTTAGAAACATAGAAATATGTTCTTAGGTAGAAGTAGATGTAAGTTAGAAAGAAATATTTATTTAACTTTAATATTTTTGTGAATCATATTAAATTGATCTAATTACAAAACTAAAAAATAGTATAAGAATTCAATAAACAAAAAATTTAAAATTATTTTCGTATAAGGCTGAATTATTTTTTATTCTTCAGAGGCCTCGACTTCTACTGCCTCGCCGAGTGAGTCATACCCTTCTTCCACTGGACGCCATCGTCCCGTATCTCGCTGAGGCTGGATTCGGCGCCACAGTGTCCCTTAGGGATTTTACTTTTAACAATTCCCTGATTTCGGTATTCGTGGAGCGATGGCATCGGGAGACGCACACGATTCATCTCCCGTAGGGTGATGTCACTATCACCCAGCAGGACATGGCGTACCACCTTGGCCTACGCACACACGGGACCCCAGTTGGGGGTGCCTCCGTGACTTTGGTAGGTGTGGTGACGTGGGCGTTGGTGGAGCAGCTGCTTGGTGCCAAGCCTCCGGTAGCTCCACAGCAGGCGGTGCAGAGGAAAGAGTCGTTCACGCTCAAGCTTGTTTGGCTGCAGGATCGTGTCCGCCAGATGCCCCTACAGACGAGCCGGAGACCCTCTGATAGTATGCCAGGTGCTACATTTTGTTACTGATCGGAGGATATCTGATGACGGACAAGTCGAACAACTTGGTTCACGTGCGTTGGCTCCCTCTCCTCTGGGACTTCGGGCAGTGCCGGGCGTTGTCTTGGGGCTCAACCGTGCTGGCCTAGACGTACCAGTCATTGTGTTCGGCGCAAGGTTCGGAAAACTGGACCGGTCATCAAACCGTTCTAACTACTGGTTCACTGGTTTACTGGTCCAACCGATCTAACCGATGATTCAACTGGAAAAATCGTTTTAAAATAAAATAATAAATAAATTATAAATAAACATCCTAAAATATAATTATAGTATAATATAAATATTAAAATAGTTTTCAAATTTAAAAAACTACATTAAACGTCATCAATCAAATTCATATAATCTTATTAATATACAAACTCAAGTTAAATAGTATAAAAGGAATGACACCAAAAAATGAGGTAGTTAAGGCTACACAAACTAACAATACTCTCTGTTTGTTGTGAGCAGTGACCTTCATTGCCTTTTCCATTGAAATCCTCACAGGTTCAGCCAATAACTGCAAGTTTCCAATAAAATGTAGTTTAACATCGTATTCATTGATAACGCTTTCATCTTGAAGCAACTCCTCAATCTTTTCTCACATCAATTCCATCAAGGATTGCACCTCATTGGGCTTTCTTTTGAAGTTATCGATGCTGAATGCATAGACAGTTACATACTTTACTCCTAATTCATAACAATACCTAAGCATGGAAATGAGTGATGGAAATCCAGCCTTATGACCAATCCCTTCAGCCAAGTTACTCTTCTTTGCAAACCTTCGATTCCCATCCATGATAAAAGCAATATGATGTGGCATAGGACCCATAGATAATATACCAAATATGCATCTCCTAAGACAGTTGGATAAACCTCCAAGCAGGTTGCTTGTAATACCTCCAGTATCTTTGTGCATGGATGTGTTCCGCAATGCAACTCAAAGTGTCTAAGATAAACCTGCCAGAAGAAAACTTTGTTATAAGTTAGCATTAGAAAGAGTTAAAGCAACAGAAGCACATTATCAAGATACAAGCTCAACAGCTAAAGCAATAACAATGTCAAACATAAATGCAATACAGAAAATCAGTAAGAAACAAAAGAAGAAAGAAAAAAGAAGCAGCAACAAAAGTTAAATACTACCAACAAATAATCACTCTAAACCCTGAAATCAACAACTATTTCAACAAAAATTAAGAAACATCATACTTAAAAATTAAAAAACGGCAACAGCAGCATAACAAATCCATTTTAATCAACAATTTCAACAACACAAAATCAATGATTTAATTAATTTCAGATTCAGAAATCACAAATTAGAGTATCAGACATTCAAAACACTGAAACAGACTCAACAGTGATGACACTAAATTAAACAGAGCATTAGCAAGGAAGAAGAAGAAGAACATTAGCAATATTATTTGAACAAAAAATTCAGAAATTAAAAGTAAGAAGAAGAACCGAGCATTCAGAAACTAAACAAAGCCATCAATAACCAGAGAAAAATTAAAAGAACCATCAGAGTAACAAAACTTCAAACATTCACAGCAAACTTCAAACCATCAGAGTAACAGATCCAGAACCAAACTTTCAGAGTAACAAAATTTCAAATATTCACAGCAATTAGAAAACAGAGTAACAAAACACTCAGAACCAAACTTCAAGGACCATCAGCAATAGCAACAGATCCAGAACCAACCTTCAAACATTCAGAACAAAAATTCAAACCATCTGCAAATACAAGACAGATTTGAACAAAACTTCAAAAATTGAAGAAGACTTGAACCAAGACCGAAGCAGACTTGAACAAAAATTGAAGCAGACTTGAAGAAAAATCAGAAATGGAGCAAAAATTGAAGAAGACGACCAAAGTGAAGATGAAGAAGAGAAGCCACTAACCTGGGTCCGTGCCGAGAAGCCAGCAAAGATGAAGAGCCGAAGAGGAGCTGGGTTAGACGGCGACGCTGAGGAGCTGGGTTAGGCGGCGACGATGGAGGGCTAGCGGAGGGCAACGCGGCTAGGGTTTCTTTCATTCAGAGTTCTCCAGAATATGGATGAAGGAATGATTGGGGAAAGAAGGGGGGCTTGGGTCACGAGGGATCACTGGATCGGTGGATCCATTTCTTTTTTTTTTTTTTTACAAGTTTAAAAACGGTGCCGTTTTATCCGAACCGGCTGGTTACCGGTCCGGTCCAACCAACCGGTTCTCGGCCGGTTTGCCAGTTTTCCACCGTTTTCTGTCGAACAGTTATAAAGGGAGGACCGGACCGCTTGCACTGTTGGTTCCCAGTTGAATCGGTTCGACCGGCCGGTCCGGTCCGGTTTTCAGAACCTTGGTTCGGCGGCACAGTGGGGCGTCACGGACATCGCCGACTGCACTCCATTGTTGATGTCCTGGATCTACCAGAGATTTCCTTAGTGGTGTCCACCAGATAGAGGGATCTACCAGTATCCTATGACTGCGAGGTAACAAATGTTTATTTCTGTATTTAGTTAAATTAATTTGTAACTTCTTACGACCTGTTACTTAACGAACTGTTTATATTCTGCCGAAGGGCCACACGGAGGCTCCATTGACACCCATTCGCAGCTTGCTGGCACTACACATGGTACTTTAATCGGTTTGATTCGATTACCCGGTACTTAGCACTCCTGCAATACTGTAATTCTTCACACCCTGTGGCACTGCATCTCAGCATTTGAACCTGTGGCCGACCCGAAACTCTACCCCACCATCTAGGTTGTAATCCTCTTCTCCCGTGTCAGAAAATGGAGTCTTCTCATGCATGGCGTTCAGATCCAGACTATGATAGTGACTTGGCACTGCCAATAACGCCGGAATTGGGTGAGGTGGAGGCAAGACATGGCGCGCCACAGTCTGAGCGGGTGTCTCGGGTACAAACTCCTCCCCATCGCCCCCTTCAGAAGAATCACTGTCGGTACTATCTGCCACGTATTCTTCGTCTGACTCCTCGTCGCCCTCCTCCGCCTCGTCAACTGGAATGGCGAGATGGATCGGTGGTGGTGCAGATATATAAAAAAGGGCTCATCTTGTAACTGAATCCTTTTATCCATGTATTTTGCATTATGAGTTCTCATTTTAATATGAAAAATGTAAATAACATTAATTTCAAAAAAGTTGAATTTGTCATAGTAATTACCTCTGACAACAAAAATCTACCAATCCCATCATATACAATTTTAACACTTGATATTAGTCTGATACATAATATATATTTAAAATAATAATGCTAAGAAATACAATAACCCAAAATTATTTTTATTTAACTTAACATATATAATTTTATATATCTAATATTTATAAAGTTTAATTATTCTGTTAATCCTTATAGTTTTGCAAAATTTTCAATTAGGTCTCTATATTTTTTTTTTTTAATTGGGTCCTACATCAATTTTTTTTTTCAATTAGGTCCCTTTTAATAGTAATTGGCTTCATTGTATAAGGACCCAACTAAAAAAAATTGGTGCAAGGACTCAAATAAAAGGAAAAAAAGTATAAGGACTCAATTGAAAAAAAATTTGGTACAGGGACCCAATTCAAAGGAAAAAAAAGTATAAGGACCTAATTGAAAATTTTGCAAAACTATAGAGACTAACAAAATAATTAAACCTATTTATAATTATGAGTTTATTACCTCTAAAATTAACAAATTATTTCAGCTATAACTAAAAAATATAAAATAAAAAAGCTTGATGGATAATAAAGTAACTTTAGGCTATTTTTATTGTTTTTTAAATATTTTTGTATTTAAAAAATTAATTATTAATTGTTCTAATTATGAGCATCTTAAAATTAATTTAAATGTATTCTCTTCGATCCTCATTTAATTTACGCATTTCGATCCTCTTAATTCTCAAATGCTCCAAGAAACACAGAAATAAATATATATAAAAAGGATCCATTAGCACATGAAAGAATACGATTCTTTGATTTCTTTCTATTCATTTCTGAGCAGCAGCCACTAGAGAAAAGCATCATCAACATGGAGTAAGAATAAGGATTTGAATCGGAATAGAAACTAAAGGAACTCAAAAGCAGAGAGAGTAGAAGTGACAACATTACTTAGTATATGTTCTTTGTGACAACTAATTAAATGAACAGCACCATTAATTTCCAAAGTTTACAAATTCTTGGAAGCTATATTTACAACCCAAGTAAGGAACCCATTACACTTATTATTATTTACATGTTCAGTTTGAAGAGGAAGGTGAAATCATCATGAGCAACAATAATATGAACAATTATTTCATGCCTTTGCCTGGCTCTCGCAGAACAAGTAGTGATAGAAGAGCATTTAATGTTTACACTTTTGATAATAGTGATTCCAATGACGTGCCTGTGTATTACAGATCTCGCTCTAACCATAACACTGTAAGTATACATATAATATATACAATTTTTATTGCGTCATTCTTCCAAAAGCTTAAGCTGATAGGAAGAGACAGTAAATGGTTATATCTCTAATACGTCGTCCCTTTAAGCAAAGCCTCTTTTTGGATTTATGTGACAAGGATTGAACACAATACATTTCTATAATAGAAGTTCTAATATCTTGTTATGATACTACTTTTCCCAAAAATTTAGACACATGAATAATTATATCTCTAACAATTTGTTACACGACACGTGAGTTAATCAAAAAGAAAATTCAATTTGTGACAATTTTGTATATGGTTTTGGTTTATAATAACAGGGTAACAGGAGTTCAGGTGTGATAGATCCAAGGAGGGTGTGGGAAAGCAGAACTCCATCATCAGGACGCCACACTGCTCCAAAGTAAGACCAAATTGAAATATAATTTGCCTTAATTTAATTTAATTGTTTAAGTAGGTAATAGGTTATCATTGAACAATTCCTTAATATAAATATGATTGCTCTTGATTAGTTTGATATTCATATTGGTTGAGTATTTATTGATGCTCATTCCAAATGGTATACACATTATAGGAATTAAAGTATTCTGTTTTATGTAAATTTCAGAGGACACCAGCTAAACAGATTTGCTAAAGAATCAGGATTTAGTAATTTTTTTTTCCTAACCATTAAGTCTGTAAATTTTAGGTATTTACCTGTAATTATACTCCAAGTCTCCAACTTTAACTAGGTTCCTATATCTTAAATTTGTACTCAATTCTTAATCAAGTTTTTTAGTGTAAATTTTTTTAAGAAATATAAATGCAAAAATTAGTCTCGAACAAATTCTAACAAATATTTAGAATAATAAATTTTTTAGACACCAATTTAAATGTTTATTCTTTCATAAATTTAAACACCAATTGTTATAAAAGTTTTATAATAGATGGAATAATTTTGTCCCATGGGAGTATCTAATAATTGCGGTAGTAGTGCACATATTTTTTTATATAAGGCTATTAGATCACAAAAATATTATTATATGACAAATTAAGCCTTTCTTCGAAATAATGGATGAATCAATCTGTACGACAAACATAATTTTTAAAGATTTCTAGAGAATAAAAATTTGTTAGAAACCAAAATATTCTATCAAAAATTCATTAGAACCAATTTGAATATCTGTTCAAATATGAATTAAATAATAAAAAAGCCTAAATAAGAATTAAATCATATCAAATTTCCATTATTAAGAAAGTAAAAGGAAGAAACCAGGAGCATAATTCTGGCACAATGTTATTATTTACAGTGCACAAACGTTTTAACCAGTGCGTATAACTTTGGTAGTTAGTCAGGGTAGAGTTTATTATATTTGATCTTAGTAGTTGCATAAACCAATGAGCTGCATCATGAATATCAAGTGTTTCATACCCAATAACCCAAATCTAGTGACTATTTTCTCTCCAAATTTTCCCTGTGAATTTCACACTTAATAAACACAATTCGATTCACTCTCGTTTTGTTCAGTAGGAGCTTTAAAACATAAGCTTGAGGGGTTAAGACTCAAGAAAATCCTAGCTGATTTAATTGACCAACTTTGACCATTTTGCAGTTTTCAAGCACAACCACATAACAGGCAACAATTTCATTTTAATAATGGCGAGATAGGAAGGGGCTCAAACCCCAGGTTCAGAGATATTTTCCGGCAATCACCGCCGCGAACCGCAACAACCACAGAGATTCCCCCACAAGTAGAAAATTCTGAGTCAATGGCTCTTAGCAAGCTCAAGAAAGAAGTCTACAACCCCGTGCCAAAGCGGCTAGCCCGGAGACTCAGCCTATACTACAGAGGCGACAACAACAACGGGTCGAATGGTGTGCGAGAAAGGGAGAAAGACAAGGATGAAGAAGGTAAGAGTTGTGCTGTTTGCTTGGAAGATTTTGAGGCAAAAGAAGAAGTTATGGTCACACCATGTAACCACATGTTCCATGAGGAATGCATAGTGCCTTGGGTAACAAGCAAAGGACAGTGCCCAGTTTGTAGGTTTGTGATAATTGAGAGAGTTATAGGGAACCTTTACCCTTCTTCATTCAATAGCAGTAACATTGCAAATATGGAACCAAGTGAACTAATTGCTGGTGAGCTTTTGTCAATTTTGAGCGCCATGGAAGAAGCTTTTCAGTTGGGGAATGGAATGTACTAGTAGGACACACAAGAATTTGTTATTCTCGTGTTGGCAAGAAGCTTTGTCTTAACTTCGCAAACATATTCTACATAAGATTTGATGGGATATGTACTGCTGAATTGTGACTTTGCGAGTTTGGTAATTCAAGTCCATGGTGCATCCAAGCACATAATCATCCCATGCTATGTTCTTTTTTCCTACTTAAATCCATAGAGCGTTTTGTCTATTACTTTCTTCTATTCAATTGAAAAACAATTTGATTAAATAATATAAAACCCATTTGCAGCTCAGTATGGAAGGAGATGGTATGTTCTTGCAATAATCTTAATCAAGTATTGTTTATTGTGTTGGCAGCTCAAACAATTCCTGACAACAGCATAAGGTCGGTTGGTTTCACTCAAAATGGAGACACTTGCAAAGTTTGTGCGGAAACTTTTGATCACCAACTTATACATTACTACTCCTTTACAAATTCTGCTTGGTATGCGCCTCGTTATGTGGGTGGGGGATATACAATTCTATAAAAGTTTATTAACTATGTTGTTATAGCAATAATTAAATAAGTACTTTCTATTTTTTTAAAAAAAAATACTATCTAGGTAAAATAGTGCAATTTTATATAACAGAGTAGTACTTTTTATCTGTAGCAAATGTTCAAACTATTACACAATTCCAATTAACATAGAAAAACAAGCAACATCCATTAAGACCTGAAAAGGATACCAAGCCACAATAAAAGTCATACACACCATGTTTAAAAGCCACCACGAAGGCGAAGGACAAGATGGAGGGTCGATTCCTTTTGGATATTATAGTCTGCCAATGTACGACCATCCTCCAATTGTTTGCCAGCAAAGATGAGCCTCTGCTGATCCGGGGGAATACCCTCCTTGTCCTGAATCTTCGCCTTCACATTATCAATGGTATCGGAGCTTTCGACCTCCAAAGTAATGGTTTTCCCCGTCAGGGTCTTCACAAAAATTTGCATACCACCACGGAGCCTCAGAACCAAATGCAAAGTAGATTCCTTTTGGATGTTGTAATCAGCAAGAGTACGGCCATCTTCAAGCTGCTTCCCTGCAAAGATGAGCCTCTGCTGATCCGGAGGGATACCCTCTTTGTCCTGAATCTTCGCCTTCACATTATCAATTGTATCAGAACTTTCAACCTCCAAAGTGATTGTCTTTCCGGTCAAGGTCTTGACAAAGATTTGCATTCCACCTCGGAGTCGCAAAACAAGATGCAAGGTGGACTCCTTCTGAATGTTGTAATCAGCAAGGGTCCTTCCATCCTCCAACTGCTTACCAGCAAAGATAAGTCTCTGCTGGTCAGGTGGGATACCCTCTTTGTCTTGGATTTTTGCTTTGACATTGTCAATGGTGTCTGAAGACTCGACCTCCAGGGTTATTGTCTTTCCGGTTAGTGTCTTGACAAAGATTTGCATGCCACCACGGAGCCGCAACACCAAATGTAAAGTGGACTCCTTCTGAATATTGTAATCTGCAAGCGTCCTTCCATCTTCAAGCTGCTTACCGGCGAAGATGAGCCTCTGTTGATCTGGTGGAATGCCCTCTTTGTCCTGAATCTTAGCTTTCACATTGTCAATGGTATCTGAGGATTCCACCTCCAGTGTTATGGTCTTCCCTGTCAAAGTCTTGACAAAAATCTGCATGCCACCTCTCAAACGGAGAACCAAGTGAAGCGTTGACTCCTTCTGAATGTTGTAATCTGCTAGTGTCCTTCCATCCTCAAGCTGCTTCCCAGCAAAAATCAACCTCTGCTGGTCAGGTGGGATACCCTCTTTGTCTTGGATTTTAGCTTTGACATTGTCAATGGTGTCTGAGGATTCGACCTCTAAGGTGATGGTTTTCCCAGTCAAGGTCTTCACGAAAATTTGCATGCCACCTCTTAAACGAAGCACCAAGTGGAGTGTGGATTCCTTCTGAATGTTGTAATCGGCAAGGGTTCTACCATCTTCAAGTTGTTTTCCGGCGAAAATAAGCCTTTGCTGGTCAGGAGGGATTCCTTCTTTATCCTGAATTTTGGCCTTGACATTATCAATTGTATCGGAACTTTCCACCTCAAGGGTGATGGTCTTGCCCGTCAAGGTTTTCACGAAGATTTGCATCTGTTCAACACAAAAGCCACAAAATTTTCAACCACCGAGAGTACTTAGACATCAAACTGAAAATTAAATCACAAACCTAATCTCAACAAAATCATAACCGCAACCAGTTCAGAAACCATTACTTTCTACAGCTTTGACAAAACAACCAAAAACCGCAAACCAATTATGAGACTCACCGATTCAGTACTATGACAGTATGTATACAGAAACCCTAATCATGATCCTCAATACATAAAAAACATATCTTGGCACCAATCTTCCAACAACAGACAGTAAACACTTGACTTGTTTAAGAAAGATTAAATCACAAAGCATAAATATATCGAGAAGCATAACCTAATCAAAATTTCCGAGTTCGTATTAAAAAATTATCGGATCGGAAACAAGGTTAAATGAAAGAAAGAAAATTTAAGAAAGATTAAATTACAAAGCATAAATATATCGAGAAGCATAACCTAATCAAAATTTCCGAGTTCGTATTAAAAAATGATCGGATCGGAAACAAGGTTAAATGAAAGAAAGAAAATCAATAAGAACTAACACACTTCTCCTAAATCGGAAACAAATCAAAGCAAAAAAATAATAAGCAAATGCAAAAGCAATAATCATCAATAACCTAAAGCAATCATCAAACTACGCCCTCTATAATCAGATAATAGCAACCAATTAAAGCAGGTAGCCAGAATCCGAAGACATACCTTGAAACAAAGATCGCGATTAACAGAATCAAGAAGATTAGGTTTTTGCGATCAAAGAACTTTTTCGTATTTCCAATTGCGAGTTGCGTACGATAACGAGGGTTGAAAGAAAGGGTCGAATTTTATGGCTTTGAGGTGCCGACTTAATGACGAAAATATCGCTGAAGCAACGAATAAAAATGTGCCACGTGTTAATGTTAACCTGGACGATAAGCAAAGATTAGAATGACTTTTAACAGAATTAATAACAGAGTCCGTTAATCATCTATGGTTCCAGAGTAATCTCGGAGCTTCTTTTTCTTTACTTTTATTTTTTGTTTGGTTCAAATCTTCGATCTTCCATCCTCATTTTCTTTTTGTTTTAGCAATTAACGGGCCAGCCCTGAAAACTAGTGACCCATTAGGATGAGTACATTGGGGAATTGCTGCTATATGGTTTAAGATATAAAAAATTAAAATCTGATTCCCAAATGGTGATACATAATTCAATGGGCAAAATGAAAAGGAGAATTCTTATTACATCACCAATTGATTTTAGAGGAGTCATCTTCTATATAAGGTTGGACAAATCTGAATAACATCTACTGTATTTGTTTGTATTTGATATAAAATTTGTAGATATATAAAATAAGTTTATCGAATTAAATTTGATCTACAAATAAATAAATCGAATATTATCATTTATACCAATTAATTTAAAATTATAAATTCATGATAATCGACTGAATGGAGCCGATTTGCTTACACCCAATTGTAGACTTAAATAACAATAAAAAGTTGGGGGAAGAAAAACTTAGTTACAAAAGGAAAGTTTCATATATATATATACACTAAAATAGGTAAATTTTCATCCGCTACCCCTATTCCCTATTTACAATTTTAAGAGCGTGCATGGTCCGATCCGACCCAAAGGCTCAATCCGACTCTAAATATTTTAGGGGTTAATTTTGTATAATTTTATTGGGTTTAGGACTGAATAAGGGCCTCAAAAATAGACCCGATCATTATTTTGGGTCGGGTCCTGCCATAGCTTGAGTCGTCCAAACTCGATCTGGTGACCCGGTCATCATAAACAATTAATATTTTGTGTTATTAGTAATGGATGATGGCTATTCTTATGTGAAATTTAAGTATTGTAAATCTTAATATATATATATATATTTTGTTATTAGTTATTATAAGACTATAAGTTAATGTTTTATGTTTAAAATGCATAAAATTTTAGACTAATACATAATATTGTGTTATTTGTATTGATTTAAATATTTGGTGTTATTAGACAATATTAGTATTGATTATGGTTATGCTTTAATTTCAGAGAAGAGTTGGTTCTTGTTATATTTTTCTAAGTGAATTTTACCATGTCAAATAATGGTTGGAGTCTTAAAAATTTGGATATTTTCACATGCTAGTTTATAAGAAGGCATTAAGGTTATGTAATGTTAATGGCCCAGTTTTTACCCGATATAATCGTGGCCCGAAAGTGTATAGGTTTCATCGAGTCTAGGGTCGGGTTCGAGTCTAATAAATAAGCCCGATATATATTTCGAGTCGAGTCTGGATCACATCAAACCTGATTTCACCCGATCCATGCACACCCCTATTTATAATAACGAACTGTCATATGGATTTTTCTAGCACCATTTGAGTTTTGCCTGCCATCGGCATCAACCATTTCAATTAATTCAACCAACTCTTTGCCCAGTGCCACAGTTGTAGGTTTAAGAACGGGACATGCCATGCTAACGCTAGTCCAGAGCCCACATTTCCTATCTAATTTCAAACAAATTGGTTTATCAAAAGGACACGTTTTGTATTTGTCATATTAATGCATTGGTCGTATCTCTTAAATGCTGATTTGAAGGAACACGACTTAATCATCATAAGATAAGGAACCATTATAAATGCTAACGACCTAGTCACCTGGTATAAATATAATAACTATATATTACATATATATTAAAATCAGTTATTAAAATCAACCACCATTATTTATCATCTAAAATCGTCATCGTCCTCTATCTGATGACCTCGTCGATGATTCTGATGCGGCAGCACGGTGGGTGCTAGTGTTTATGCTGGTACAAGTAAAAATGAAAAAGAATCGTCTTCAACACCGTTATTCTCATGCACATTTGTTCATAGTAGATAGTCATTTGCTGCCGCATGTGCTGTATCTACTCCGGTTCCTGTTTTAGAGATTCTATCTCCACATTCCGAGCATCTTTTCATTATACCTCTCCTCAGTCAAATATAGTTAGTGAACTTGATCATGCAGGCTTTAGATCAGACTATGGACCTACTCACACAAATCTAAGTCTGGCGGATCTTTAAGGTTGGTGACCAAATTTGAGGAAATCCTGAAGGTAAACGCACGCAGGTTGCTGGTAGAAAAGACCCCATTTCAAGATGCGGTTCTTTTGTGGCTCGGATGCGGTCTAGTGCTATACGATATTAGGATCCATCACGGATGTGCTCGAAGCGTTACCATCGTCCCCCGTTTACTAAGATTGCTATGCCTGGCCTCGAAGTTCTGGTTGTATAAATCCTAACATATACAATGTGAATTTTAACATAACTATAGATATGATAGTATTTTATTAAATTCTATAAAAAGTCGATTACTTACATAAATTTTCGTAGACCACTGATTAACAAACTTCTCTTTATTCTCCTTGAACATGTGGGTTTGCTTGAAGACCTCTGCCATGAAAATAGGATGGTCCAGCGACTTTGTCCGCACATATTGGATAAGCATATTTAAAAAGGTGACAATTAATTAAAGAAACAAAGATAAAATTAGCTTAGCATATTTAAAGAAGTTATACCATTTTGGCCATTTTCTTCATAATCGTGGCCGAACCCCTTGTATAATTTGACGCCCTAGCCGACGCCTTGTTGGTCCTATTTGTGGCCTGACGATATCTGAAATCCTCATTCGTCTCCCAGTACAAATACGTCTTATTAATGTTGATTTTGAAGCCATTGCGTCAGGTGGTTCTTCCACATCCACACGTCCTCTAACATTTGTTGAAGACGCTTTGCCATGTAGTGGTGGAAATCTTCTTTATCATTTGGGTTTTAAGATGAGGCTTAAAATAGAATGAACAAAATACAAAAGTTTCTTTGGCTATAAATGCTTCCTAAGACAGGTGAATTGGTAAGTGTTCCATCACATAAAAAATCAAGGAGAAATATCATCTCTAGCTTACACAATATGACGGGGATGTTCTTCTCCATGACCAAAAGACCATCAACCCTTAGTTTGGTAGCATACAACTCCCTAAAGAAGTCACTTATTTCTGTGAGAGATTTCTAGATGTTAGTAGAAAGTTCTCAAAAGGAAACACAAAGCAACGACTCCAAAAAAAGTGACAGTCATGACTTTTCAGCCCATCGAGCTTACCTTGAGTGACATTTGCACATCTACCCGAATTAGAGGCATAACAATTAGGAAATCTCAAACCCCCTAATCCACCTACAAATATTTTGTCTCTGTTCCTTTGTTAAAGCATAGTCAGTCTTTGGCTTAGACCACCGTCTGGTTCTCAAGCCTCATTGAGTTCAGATCAGGTTGCCTGCAAATTTCAACAAAATCTAACCTAACCTTATCGTTATCCTTAGTTCAATCACCGTTTATGACTATGTGCATCATGTCACCAAACACATTTTTCTCAATATGCCTCACGTCTAGGCAATGGCAAACTAAGTTATCCTTTCAGTAAGGCTATTTCCAAAAGATACTTTGCTTCGTTCAGTTATGCTCTCAGTCGTAACTCGGAGTTTGCAATCCTCTTCCATTATCGATGATTCTCGAGATATGACTAACATGATGCAAAACCTCTAAACCACTCAACAGATGAGGCCTCTTCCTGTTCAATTTTATTCTTCCTAAACGAGTCCTTATTATGCAGAAAATGATGGTCGAACTCAAGGAATCTACGATGACAATTAACCACAAATTCTCACCCCTATTATTTAGCCAAAATGACTTTGTATCTTCCATACAAATAGAACACGACATCCTACCGATATCCTATATGCAAGAAAGTCATTGATGGTCCACATCAACATAGCATGCATTTGAAAGTTTGTTTTAGTTGAAATGTCATAGATCTATATACTCCAACACTCCACAATTCATTTATCTCATCTATCAAGGGTTACAGGAACACATCAATTTTGGCTTTAGGGTTACTTGGACCAGGTATTATACAATTTAGGAACATGTATAGATCCTTCATGCACATTTCGGGAAGTAGATTATAGGGAGTCACTACAACAGGCCAACAAGAATACGGGTTACCAAAGTTAGAGTTTGGTGTGAATCTATCAAAAGAGGTGAACCCGATCAAAGTATTTTCAAGCCTCTTTGTATGTCGGATATGTAATAAAATCATCATTTCTCCTATTGTTACAATGTCATGTCATTTGAGGGGCCGGACTCAGAAATATATACAATTTTTCAGCCTAGGGATTAGGGGCAAGTAATGCATTCTTTTTAATGAAATTCTCTTCCGGCTACGTCTACCAATCCTCTCTCTTTCTAGTTGATGTCTCAGTGCCTCGCAAAATTTGCAAGCGGTGAGTTTTAGATTCCCTTGTAATAAAGTATGTAACCATTCATGCAACAATTAATTTTCACCAAATTTAGTCCTAGTTTCAAAGCTAGCTTCTTTGCCTCAATGGTTATGAGGGATCTGACGAGCAGCGGAGGTTAGACCAATTAAGAGATTATAATATAATAGAATAGCGTTGCGAGTATAGCTCTTAACCAGCAAAAATTTGCCTCATCAATTTAGAAAGGTTGTCACAAAAAAGTTTAGAATAAAAATACTGGGAGTATGAGTCCCAGGTCGTCTCCCAACGAGTTGCTAGAAAGGGTGCTAATTTATTAATCAGGAGTTTTCCGAGAGTTTTGAGAATTGATTAACAGAAAATAAATAATTGTGAATTAGTACAATAAAAATTAAAAGGAATTTATATTATTCAAAATAAAAAGCCTTGATTGTGGGAATGATTAATCGGAAGTTCTATCCTTGTTGGAATTCTCTCAAGTGTAGTATAAAGAGATTGTTATTTTCACTTAGTTAACCCTTACTAAATAAAGGAAAGTCAAGTGATTGAGCTAACTCTTATTCGCAAATCCTAGTCCTCTCCCTTGGGAAGGTCTAGCATTAGTAAATACAGAACTAGCCAACAACTTCCAAATTAACTAAGCACTTGAGCATTCCAACTCAAGTGTCTCCTTTTAATCAACCCCCATGTTAAGTGAAGAGTTTACTCCATTGACATGAATGTAACGCTCATAAGAATATAAGAAGAAGACATGATAAATTAAATAAAATAAAGCTTTGAAAATTAATTAAAGATAAAAGTAATCCTTTGCATTAACAATCCATGAAAATAATCCAATTACCACTCTAAACAAGAATTAAGAATATGGAATAAATAAAAGAGTAAGTAAGGAAACAAACTAGAATAGTATCTTCAACGGAGGTGATGACTCTTCAATATCTGAAAGCAAAAGCAATAAACTAGGAATGTAAAGAGAACCTAGAGGAATAGTAATTCCTCTCTAGATTCAGATCTAAAAACCTAAAAACTATCCTAGTGAGAATATGTGAATGTGTATGTCTCTGTGTGTCGAGTCTCTGCTTGTTCCCTGGCTTTATTCTGTGTTTCTAGGCCAAAAACTGGGTCAAAACGCGGCCCGAAATCGCCCCCAGCATTTTCTGTTAATTTTGCAGATCGCGTAGGTCACGCGTACGCGTCAGTCACGCGTACGCGTCAGTCACGCGTGCGCGTCATTTGGCGTTTTTCCTTGTCACGCGTATGCGTCGTCCACGCGTGCGCGTCTTTTATGCAGACTCCAATCCATGCGTACGCGTCAGGCACACGCACGCGTAGTTGTAAATTTATCCATTCCGCGCGTTCGCGTGAGCCATGCGTGCGCGTCGGTGCTCACTGGTCATCTCCTTAGTTTCTTGTGTTCCTTCTATTTTTGCAAGCTTCCTCTCCATTTTCTAAGCCATTCCTGCCCTATGAAGCCTGAAACACTTAACACACGGATCACGGCATCGAATGGTATAAAGGAGGATTAAAATATACTAATTAAAGATCTCTAGGAAGTAAGTTTTCAATCATAAAACAATACTAGGAAGGGATTATAAAATCATGCAAATCATATGAATAAGTGGGTAAAGGCTTGATAAAAATCTCTCAATTAAACACAAGATAAACCATAAAATAGTGGTTTATCAGGATCCTAGTAGTTTCGACTAGTACTAGTTCATTACAAAGGGTGGTCTACTTATCAAAGGACTCTTGGGTGTGGTTTGACTCGAACTTAATACTCATCATTCGGACACAGGAATATAACTTAGAGTGAACCAACCCTTAAATAGCAGTTGTGTAGCAAACTCTAACAGATGATAAAATCTAACCGCATCCAAATTAGGATCATTCTCGATATTTTTTGTAGTTTGAACCCCAACTACATCAAAGATTATCTCACTATATCTCTCCTGGTTACCCTCCCAATTGATGTCTTTCATATTTGCTTCTCTAACCAAGTCAACCCTCCTTGATTGACTCTTAGCCCTATTGGCAATAGGTGCAAACCGATTGATTCCTTGCTTATCAATTTTTTCGTGTTTAATCCACACTCAATACCCATTCTTTAAACTATTATGATAAAAGTGCAGGGTTATATCCGAAGCCCCTAACCACTTAGTCATCCGACACTTATAGTATGGACACCTAGATACCTCGTGAGACCTATAAAGTTCTATATTGAACATACACGCAACAAATTGATCAACCCCCTCAAAGAAACTCAGGTTTTATCAAGGTTGCAAGAATTAAACTGGTCAATGAACTGATAGAGTGACTGGTTTAATGGTAATTGTTAAAAAATTATTAATTTTCTAATCTTTATTTATGAGCAATACATATATTAATTATAATCACAAATTAAGCTATTTCATATTAAATGACCTATATAACGGTGATCTCATTTATTGTCATAAATATTGAATTAAATAAGTTATTATTATTTTTATTTAGAATTAAATGAGAATAAAATCAAAGATACTATTTTATTTGGATTTTAGGATTTAGTGGGTGCCACACTCAAATATAAATAATGACTCCAGGATTTTGGTCCTCAACACATCAAAGCCGCCTCCGTATCCCTTTTTCTTATTAGAGGAGTTGTGATTCAACTCTATTAGGGATACAGAATACTTTGGTTGAGGAAGATAAAAAAATCAAACTCTTTCAATCATGCTTATGAATTCAGGTATGCTTTCGCATTTAAGTAATTCTTTCTTAATGATTTAATATGGATGGTTTTAGAGTTAAGAAAATCTTACACTTTTCAACAAGTGTTATTAGAAATCCATAATTGAGTCATTGAGAATTTTTTGTCTTCTTTGTTATTTGAATCTTTTTTGTCATGGATTCAATTTTGAATTAAATAAAAAAATTTACATTTTTCGTATGCAAATATATGTATAACTAAAAAAGTCACACAATATTACGTGGTTCTTATATAGCGTGGCTTATTGTTTACTTATTAATTTTTGTGTTATGTAAGTATCTTGGATTTGTTACGTAAGGTAATAAATAACAATTTGAATTATTGCACCTATCTATTTTATAAAATTTAGTTTTAAAATAAATTAATTGAATATTATGCTATCAAAGTAGCATCTTTTGTGAAAACTGATTTCTTTTGAAACATTAGGAATATGGTGATATGTAATTCATGCGAATATAGGTCAATCCAAAGGAAGGTCTATTCTGGCCGAATTACATACACATATTAATGGTAACTATATGCTTGGGTAACTAGTTAAACTTAAATCGATCCTTATTATTTATACATACAATAATCAGCCCAAAGGAAGTTTATTGCTTGTGTTTATTTTCTATTTAATTATCCAACCACTAATCTACTTAATAAAAAGTTGGTATTTGACCAATTAACAAAAATATATGCGGTAATAAATAGGTATAATTATCAAATTCTCATGTGAACAATGAGTCGATCCAAAGATAGGCTTATTGTTTGACATAATTTTGTTGAGAATATTTAGTAAGCTGCACTAAATAAATTTATGCGTACGTAGTTTATGTGAGTACAGATCGGCCCAAAGGAAGTTTTGTACTTGGCCAAATTATATGCGCATTTGTGGTGATAAACATGTGATACTTATTTGGCTCCATGAATAATAAGTTTGTCCAAAGATAGACCTATTGTTTGGCAGGATTTATTATCAATGTTTAATTACTGTATTAAAGTACCGCTTATAAATTAATATTTTTGTCCAAAAACTAAATATTAATGCTGTGCTAGGTATTTGTGATGGTCCCATCATTATATGAATTTTATTCATATGATATGTAGCTTATGCGAATATATTATTTTGCTTTAAAGTTATATCTATCAATGTTAGTCTATTTTAAAATATAAAATAGACTAACATATGGCCTTTTAAAATTAGTAACTTATATTTTATCAAATTATTATTTCATATGACCTTTTAAGATAAATGTGGTTGATGACTTATATTAGTTTAGTGGGAGTAAGTATATTTTCACTGTTCTTGTATATCAGCAACATGCATAATTGTAAATAAGGTTAATACTCAACTCTAAAGAAGACAAGTATAGTCTCATTAGGTACCTCAAGAAAGTTATAAAACTCAAAAGTGTATCAGGTTTATTATGCTTCAGCAATAATCTAATGGATAACAAATTTATACACTTACAGGTATTTTGTATACTTTATTGGTATTTTTGGCAGATATTTGAGTCAGTTAAAAATAGATAACTAAATAAAAGACAAACAAATTTTGTTATAGTAAAATGTTACATGTTCACACATATGAAGTTAGAAATTAAAGTTAGAGATCATTTGGTATTCAGATTCTGACTTTGTTGGATGTCAAAGTAATTTTGATCCATTACAGATATATTTATATGCTCATTGGAAGAGTTCTTTGGAAAAGTATTGAGAAGACATTTATTATTCTTTTCACTGAAGCACTTGAATATAAAACAACTTTTTAAAGGCATCCAACTAGGTGACTATAAACACGTGTCACAAATTATGGATATATATTTAAAAGACCACTTAAGTTATTTGTGATAATGTGTTAGTAGTCTAATATTTTAAATTGTTATTAAATAAGAGAGATCAGAGTGTTTAAGTATTTTATGAGCAAATTAGCACAAACTCTATAAATGCATGCATATTTAGTTTATAAGAAACAAACACCCAAGGTATTTCGTATGTATACTATTAATATGGGTATCATATCATTTTATGTTATATTATTTCAGTGGGAGTGTGCATTTGGATGCTCATATAGTTTAGACAAATTTACGACTATAAATATTTTGTAGAAATAAAGTATTTAATTTTTTTTCACTCTGACTCATGATCTCATAAATGTATTAAAGTTGGACTAGTTAGAAATAGACATGCATGATTTTTACATGTAATTTCCGAATTTTTTTATTCAAATTTGATTTATGTTGTTGAGTATATTAGTATGGTGATCATCGTAGTTTCGTCGTGACACTAATGTGATAAAAGCTGCGGCAATTCCATAACTGATATATGAGACAAACCGGATTATTAAAGTAATAATAAAGAAAATAGCATTCAGATACACGCGTAAAGTTCATAAGATGTGATTATCTCAAGAAAATATATATGTATAGCTAGCCCAAGTGAGAGATTATTAGAAAATTATTCATTTCTAATCTATTTATGGGCAATACATATATTAATTATAATCGCAAATTAAGCTATTTCACATTAAATGACTTATATAACGGTGATCTCATTTATTACCATAAATATTAAATTAAATAAATCATTATTACTTTTGATTTGGAATTAAATAAGAATAAAATCAACAATATTATTTTATTTGGGTCTTAGAGTTTAATGGGTGTCACACTCAAATATAAATGGCAAGGTTACGAGAATCGGACCGGTCAATGAACCGATAGAGTGACTGGTTCACTGGTTCAAAGGTTCGACCGGGGTGCAACTGGTTTAATTAAATATTAAATAAAATTATTAAAAATTAAACATACAATGAAACATGTAGCATGACCTTTTTTGTTACCATAACAATATCTGGTAAGTAAACTAAAATCTGATCTTTTCTTATTCTTTTCAAAATTAAAATAAGAAAAATCTAAACCAACGTTTAATTTCCTAAATTTAGGGTAAAAGGAGAAATTAAAGAAAGAAATCATTGTAGAATTAACAATGCTGAAATGGAAGGGAATAAAGATGAGGGCATGAAGGTGAAGATTTTATTCTGTTTCTAGGCATGTCTTTTGCAACCTTTCTGATGGGTCTAACAAATTTGTATAAAGAAGCTGTAACACATGTATGTCCTCATATGCAGATCATATGCAGATTAATGTAAAATACCATGACAAAATTAATCATACCACCACCAACTCTAATCAGAAGTCAGAACTCAGAACATAACAAACAGAAAAAAATATCAACTCACCCGAATTCAGATTCAGAACACAACAAACAGAAAAAAAACAGCAACTCAAGAATCAGATCTCAGATTTCAGTAACTCAGTAAAATTAACAAAATACACAACCATAAATGGAAGCAAACATAAATTTGAATCATTAAAAAATAGAATCTCAAAATCATAGAAAATAACAAAAGAAAAAAATGAAGCAGGGTTACCGACGATAGAGGAACCAAACTAACGTCGACGGAGGAATGAAACAGGCGGCAAGAAAAGAACGGAACTCAAATACCGGCAAGGGAGGAATGGTGAGACAGACGGGATCGAGCAAACTCACCAACAATGGAGGAATCTAGCCAACCGCGCTTCGATCTGCAAGTCCACATGACGAAGATGAAAACAATGTAGAGAAGACAAGGATGGACGGCCAAAAGGGACGACATGGAGGAGACGAGGATGGACGGCCAAGAGCTCGAAGCACCCTCTATCTGTCACTGCCGGCGGCGAGACACCCTCTGGCTGACGAGAAGAGTTCGGCGACGGCGGAGGCGGTGGCTGCTGTTGCTGCTGGTTGAAAGGGAGGGGCTACTGGCTGAGAGAGAGAGAGAGAGAGAGGGGGGTAGTG
>NC_029787.2:25382439-25386497 GCF_000816755.2 Arachis ipaensis
AATAAAGCACTAATACTTACATGACATAGAAACCAAGACAAGCCAAATGTTTAAAATAGCACGAGAATAACATTGTTATAAACACATACGTACATATACGATTTATATAATTTTCATGATTTTATAAATATCAATCTACCAATATATACAACATTCTAGGCTCTGCCAGAAAATTTAAGAGACATTATTAACATATGTCATTTGTGTTACTACTTACTACAACTAAGTTCATTCGAAAATTTACAAAATATCATTTTTATTGATATTTCCCAACCTATTTATACTATTTCCAAGTCATGTCTGAAGTGTGAACCAATTGAGAAATACATGTTTCGTCAAATATAGATACAGATACACATACGTCATGCTATGTTGGTGTCCTTGCGACCAACACATCACTTAATTGGTGTCCATGGTTTCTAGAGCATACCATATCATTATGACAAAGGTTTGTATATTGTTATTGTATCAATTTTTTTCCATAATCACATGCTAAATATGACAAATAATATAGTAGGGATGAAGAGTGTTTTATTTTTCTCACCAAATTTTTACCCTCGACAATAACACGATTCTGGGAACGAATAACACGTTTAATGACCCCAGACTCACCCTTATCTTTACCCCTTATGATCATAACCTGTTACATACAGAAAATGAATATGTAAAATCAAAATTTATAACATAAATATGTAAAAAAGGACAAACAATATTTAGTTGGATTCGGGGATTGTTATTACATTGTCACCTCTGACAATTTTCCAGTGTCTAATAAGTTTCTCTGCAGCTTTCCAACCCATTTCAATGTAACACTCTGCAACCAGAAATCTAAAAACAAATAAACAAACAAAATTAAATTCAATTAAAGAAGAAGCAAAGCTGGGTGGAAAAAAAAAGGTAAGACAAGAATTTTAATGAAATTGCAAATGGTGTTAATGGGCTTTGCTTTGGCCTTGATCCGGCACTATATTTTGATCAGGTCTATTTTATAGACCCTTTATCCAGCCATAGACCCAAACAGAACATAGCCTAAACACATTAACCACCAACTTTAACATACAATGGCTAATGATATTCATATTCTGTTCACAGCACAATATAGCATAGCAACAAAAACAACCATAAACACCAATAATCAGGAAAAAAAACATCAATCAACCATTAAAACTATATATATTACACTACCAAGAATCAACAACATCAATCAGTTACTGAATAAACAGAATCATAATCAACAAGTTATAATCAACAACAATATATATAGTTTGACCGAGGTTCAACCGGTTTAATTAAATATTAATTAAAAATTCAATTTATAATTTCAAATATTTAAATTCAATAATTTCTAACTTAATAAAATTCAAAATTTCACAATTTCACCTAATGTTCTACACAAAAAAAACATTAACAACCAAATTTTTAAGTAAACACATGCACTAATCATCACTAATCAGTAATCATCAGAAAATCAGCAACAAGCCAACAACATATCGGCAACAACATCATCATCATTTCAGAAGATCAGCAATTCAGAATAAGCAAACATCAACAAAATCAGTATTATTAACTCAGCAACTCACAATTAAACCCAACTCCAACTCAGAATTGAACAAGCAAAAATAAATTGAAGATACCCCAATGCCTGTTCCAAACAAAACACAATAATTTATATCAGATGCATTATGCCACAAAGATATCCCATATAAACCTTTAAGAATTATAGGAAAATTTCCCTAAAGCAGGTACAAATAGCTCTTGAAAATGATATCTTATAACTTCTAGCAGAAACACATATTTGAACAAAATATATGGACTAAATTTTCAGTAGAAATAAATCATTATCAAGGTTGCGAAAACCGGACCGGTCAATGAACCGGTAGAGTGACTGGTTCAAAGGTTCGACCGGGGTTCAACCGGGGTTCAACCGGTTTAATTAAATATTAAATAAAATTATTAAAAATTAAACATACAATGAAACATGTAGCATGACCTTTTTTGTTACCATAACAATATCTGGTAAGTAAACTAAAATCTGAATTCTTTTCATTCTTTTCAAAATTAAAATAAGAAAAATCTAAACCAACGTTTAATTTCCTAAATTTAGGGTAAAAGGAGAAATTAAAGAAAGAAATCATTGTAGAATTAACAATGCTGAAATGGAAGGGAATAAAGATGAGGGCATGAAGGTGAAGATTTTATTCTGTTTCTAGGCATGTCTTTTGCAACCTTTCTGATGGGTCTAACAAATTTGTATAAAGAAGCTGTAACACATGTATGTCCTCATATGCAGATCAATATAAAACACCATGACAAAATTAATCATACCACCACCAACTCTAATTCAAAAGTCAGAACTCAGAACACAACAAACAGAAAAAATATCAACTCACCCCAATTCAGATTCAGAACACAATAAACAGAAAAAGAAAAGCAACTCAAGAATCAGATATCAGATTTCAGTAACTGAGTAAAATTAACAAAATATACTACCATAAATTGAAGCAAATAGAGTTGAATATTTAAAAAATAGAACCTCAAAATCATAGAAATTAACAAAAAGAAAAAACTAAAGCAGAGCTATCGACGACAGAGGAACCAAACTGACAAAACAGGCGCAAGACTACCGGTAAGGGAGGAACGGTGAGACAGACGGGATCGAGCAAACTCACTAACAATGGATGAATTCAGCCGACCGCGCTTCGATCTGCAAGTCACACGACGAAGATGAAAACGATGTAGAGAAGACGAGTATGGATGGCCAAAGGCAACGACGTGGAGGAGACGAGGATGGACGGCCAAGAGCTCGAAGCACCCTCTATCTGTCACTGCCGGCGGCGAGGCACCCTCTGGCTGACGAGAAGAGTTCGGCGATGGCAGAGGCGGTGATTGCTGTTGGCTGAGAGAGAGAGGGGGGCTGCTGGCTAAGAGAGAAAGGGGAGTAGCGCCGTAGTGGGTTAGGGATTTTATGGCATTTTGGTAAGTGAGAATGATGAGAGCGAGTGAGAAGGGAGAAGGAATTGGGGCATTTGGGGGTCTTCACGCGTTTTTTTTTTAACAAAATGACACCATTTTTTATGTTGAATGGAAGAACTGGATCTTCAAAAAAACCAGACAGTTCATCCGGTTTGCCGGTTAACCACCGGTTTGACCAGTTTTTTCACCGATTTTTTGCAGACAGGTTTTGGACATTAACCGGACCGGCCAACTGATCGATTCTCGGTTAACCCGGTCGAACCGGCTGGTCCGGTCCGGTTTTTAGAACCTTGATAAATAGTGACTCTAAGGTTTCAATCTCAACACATCAAAGCTGCCTTCGCAGCGCTTTTTTCATTAGAAGAGCTTTGATTAGGCCCTATTAGGGATACAAAAAGCTTTGGTTGAGAAAGATCAATAAACCAAACTCTTTCAATCATACTTATGAATTCAGACACGCTTTCGCATTTAAGTATTTCTTTCTTCATGATTTAACATGGATTATCTTGAAGTAAAAAAAATCAAGAATTTTTAATATTAATGGTTTAATCGGGGTTCAACCTGTAAGACCCTAGGTTTTTGAAAACTAAATAATTAACTATTTATGAGTTATTATATTTGTTGAGTTTTGTTTTTTAAGAAAATTATTTCTAACAAAAATAATTAAATAGAATTTTATGATTATTAAAATTTAATTCAATTATGACTTATTCTATTAGTTTAAAATATTTATTAGAAGCTATTTTAATAGACAAAATATTTAAATTAATTTTTATAATTATTATTATTATATTATTATCCGTTAGTACTCTCATATACATAAATCATTAGTATTAAGTTGGCCAGACTTATTACCATGAGGTATGCAATGGTAAGCTAACAGCATTAATCAACAGACAGTCATGCATCTTAAAACTCAAACTCTTGTCATTAGGACAAGTCCTATTGCACGACAGACACTTAGAGTATGCAGTGAAGCATAATCAGTCCATTCCCAAGGCCCTAACAGGGACGAACTGCTCTGATACCATAATGTAACACCCTAACTTTTAGCACGTCATGATCGTACCAAAAATAAGGGGTTA
>NC_029787.2:25386901-25401289 GCF_000816755.2 Arachis ipaensis
AATTATTATTATTATTTTATTAAACTTTAAAAAAAAAAAAAAGAAAAGAATGGCCGAAGCCATTAAGAGAACAAAGAAAGAAATAGAATGTGATTTACTATGCTTATTATACTTACTATGCTTACTATACTTACTAATATATATATATATATATATATATATATAAAACCAATGAGGTATGTCCTTTTTCATGACACCTAACCCTTTTCTTAATAAAAGCTTCAGCACTAATCCATTCTTTCTTTTAAATCATGAACAAGTCAATTAAGAAACAAAAAGAAAGGAAACGTGGCTTGTATATATATAACATTTTGACACCTAATGAGTTTTAGTATCACAAAATTCTCATTCAATACCCTTAGCCTTTAATCACATTCATCTCTTTCATATCACCGAATGAACGAAAGAAAAAAAAAAAGAGAGAAACACCGTGAGAGAGAGAAGAGAACGAAACCATGGAACCGTGAGTTTTCAACTTCGATTACTTGCGATCCGTAACTTCAATAAAAAATATAATTCGATAAAAGTGTCCGTATCCTTCTCTTCTATACGTTGGCGTTATTTTTGTCTGATAGAAGTTGACGGTGACATAGCTCCTCTTCCTCTTGAGTTCAGCCAACTGGAGTTCTAGGAGACACAGATGATTTCTGACATTTTCCTTTTCAGCAGCTCGGTCAAAAGTTTCTCCAAAATTTTTGTGGATTTTGATTTCATACGGAAGTAGGGGATTTTATTTTGAAATTAACTGTTTTTAAACTATGAATGCCATAGAAGTCTAGTGAATTTTTGTAAATAATTTATGATTGTTTGAAATGACTGAATGATGAGTTTGAGTTGTGTTTGTGACTGAATTTTGATGAATATGTATTTGATTTCTTGATTGAAAAGAGGTTGAAAATGGTTCAGTTGGGACCCAAAAAAGGGTGGCTAACCCCGAGTTTTAGGGGAAGTGCTGTCGAAATTTTAAAAAAATCTGAGGTTTTATTTGAAAAGTTATTTTAAAAAGATTTGGTTTTGGAAAATTAAATTATTTGAGATTTATTTAGTTGAGAAAAAGGTGTATTCTATTTTTAAAACTAGATTTATTAAGAAAAACATAATGTTTTAAATCCAGTTTGTAAGGAGAGATTTTGTTCTAAGTGTTGTTTTGAGCTTGGTTTTTTTAAGAAAAGGAATCTCTGCTACAGGAGAGCAGAGAATAAGGATTTAAAGAATATATTAATTAATGAAGTGTTTGCCACAGGAGAGCAGATGTGACATTGTTTGGGCCTTAGTGCCAAATGTAAAGTGGAGACGCCCACACACTGAGAACTGTTTTTCAGATGTACGCTTATTGATTTGGAAAGTCACACTGATGCGGCCTAGCCGTACGACTTATAAGCACACTGATGCATCTGGAAAGCCATATCTGGGACTTGTGCCCGGGTAATGTCGGGAGCGGGTAGGCACCGACACATGAGCTCATGGCCTGCGTTAGGGATAGACATGCATCATGTTGTTTGCACATTTGCATTTGATTGCGCTTGCTTGTCTTACTACTTTGTGATTGTATTGTTTGTCTTGTTGTGACTTGCTTGTACATTGAATTGAATCTCTTGCTTGTGCTACTTGTTTGTGAGTGTATTAAAGTGATTACGAGTTGACATTTGACTGAGGATTAACTATGTGGCTGAGAGACAGAAAATGTGACCAGTTTTATATTTAAAATTTGTTTTGAGTTTAGAAATTTAAAGAAAATTAATTATTTATCTAAAGTAGAAATAAAAGTATTTTCAAAAATTTAACAAAATAGTTTTACTAAGTAAGTTAATTATTTGCATTAAATTCATTACTTTTACGGCATTCCCATTTCCTACTGAGAACGTGTGGTTTGTTCTCACCCCAAATCTTCCACCCTTTCAGTGACACAGGTTCGGAGATTTAGTAAGAAGCTGCAGACGATTCGTAGATTTACTTGTGATTCCTGTTGTTTTTATAGAGTTCCCTCGTCCTTGTTGCTTTAGAGTTTTTATTTTATCCAGAGGGATAGGTATTGTATTTGAGTTTTACATTGAATTTAATCGTATAACCTCTATTATTATTAGTAATTATGTGATTGTTATTATTTGAAGATCTTTTGTTATGTGATTTTAATACTAAAATCTATTTTTTTCTGAAATTTTCTTAAAAATGGAAACGCGATATCGACGTAAAGGCTCAATAGTAAATTTATAATAAAGGAAATCAGGTCCGTAACGCCTTACTTTTGGTACGATCATGACGTGCTAAAAGTTAGGGTGTTACATTATGGTATCAGAGCAGTTCGTTCCTGTTAGAGCCTTGGGAATGGATTGACTATGCTTCATTGCATACTCTGAGTGTCTGTCATGCTTTATAACTTGTTCTGATAACAAGAGTTTATGTTTTATATGCATGACTGTATGATGATTAACGCTATTAGTTTACCGTTGCATACCTCATGATATTAAGTTTGGCCAACTTAATACTGATGATTTGTGTTTACGGAAATACTAATGGGTTATCATGGGCGAAATAGAAGTAATAGGTAATGCGAATCACGGGATTTGGGAACGTTAGAGGTTAAGTTTTAGGGGTAAGCTTCGTTTCAACGTATAATCCTTACTTGTGCTAAAGTAGTTTGAAGTCATCTCTTCCTTGATTGCTTGCAGAGAAATTTTTGTTTCGAACTTCTTTCTTGAGATATGTTTTGAATAACTCCCGACCATATCTTATCATTTATAAGATATGATTTCCTTCACATGAACTGGACATGCCAAACCTTTTTCTTTCTTTGACGTTTTGAAAGTGAAGTTGATGCAAACCTTTTCTATCTTATATCAATTTTCGAGGACGAAAATTTTTATAAACGGAGTAGGATGTAAGACCCCAGATTTTTGAAAATTAAATAATTAGAAGGGTTAGGTGTCATGAAAAAGGACATACCTCATTGGTTTTATATATATATATATATATATATATATATATAAAACCAATGAGGTATGTCCTTTTTCATGACACCTAACCCTTTTCTTAATAAAAGTTTCAGCACTAATCCATTCTTTCTTTTAAATTATGAACAAGTCAATTAAGAAACAAAAAGAAAGGAAACGTGGCTTGTATATATATAACATTTTGACACCTAATGAGTTTTAGTATCACAAAATTCTCATTCAATACCCTTAGCCTTTAAGCACATTCATCTCTTTCATATCACCGAATGAACGAAAGAAAAAAAAAAAAGAGAGAAACACCGTAAGAGAGAGAAGAGAACGAAACCATGGAACCGTGAGTTTTCAACTTCGATTACTTGCGATCCGTAACTCCAATAAAAAATCTAATCCGATAAAAGTGTCCGTATCCTTCTCTTCTACACGTTGGCGTTATTTTTGTCTGGTAGAAGTTGACGGTGACGTAGCTCCTCTTCCCCTTGAGTTCGGCCAACTGGAGTTCTAGGAGACACAGATGATTTCTGACATTTTCCTTTTCAGCAGCTCGGTCAAAAGTTTCTCCAAAACTTTTGTGGATTTTGATTTCATACGGAGGTAGGGAATTTTATTTTGAAATTAACTGTTTTTAAACTATGAATGCCATAGAAGTCTAGTGGATTTTTGTAAATAATTTATGATTGTTTGAAATGACTGAATGATGAGTTTGAGTTGTGTTTGTGACTGAATTTTGATGAATATGTATTTGATTTCTTGATTGAAAAGAGGTTGAAAATGGTTTAGTTGGGACCCGAAAAAGGGTGGCTAACACCGAGTTTTAGGGGAAGTGCTGTCGAAATTTTATAAAAATCTGAGGTTTTATTTAAAAAGTTATTTTAAAAAGATTTGGTTTTGGAAAATTAAATTATTTGAGATTTATTTAGTTGAGAAAAAGGTTTATTCTATTTTTAAAACTAGATTTATTAAGAAAAACATAATGTTTTAAATCCAGTTTTGTAAGGAGAGATTTTGTTCTAAGTGTTGTTTTGAGCTTGGTTTTTTTAAGAAAAGGAATCTCTGCCACAGGAGAGCAGAGAACAAGGATTTAAAGAATATATTAATTAATGAAGTGTCTGCCACAAGAGAGTAGATGTGACATTGTTTGGGCCTTAGTGCCAAATGTAAAGTGGGGACGCCCACACACTGAGAACTGTTTTCCAGATGTACGCTTATTGATTTGGAAAGTCACACTGATGCGGCCTAGCCGTACGACTTATAAGCACACTGATACATCTGGAAAGCCATATCTGGGACTTGTGCCCGGGTAATGTCGGGAGCGGGTAGGCAACCGACACATGAGCTCATGGCCTGCGTTAGGGATAGACATGCATCATATTGATTGCGCATTTGTATTTGGTCTTGTTTTACTTGTTATATTTTCTATGTGTTTGTGCTGCTTGACTTGTTTGTCTTGTTGTGATTTGCTTGTACATTGAATTGAATCTCTTGTTTGCACTACTTGTTTGTGAGTGTATTAAAGTGATTACGAGTTGACATTTGACTGAGGATTAACTATGTGGCTGAGAGACAGAAAATGTGACTAATTTTATATTTAAAATTTGTTTTGAGTTTAGAAATTTAAAGAAAAGTAATTATTTATCTAAAGTAGAAATAAAAGTATTTTCAAAAGTTTAACAAAATAGTTTTACTAAGTAAGTTAATTATTTGCATTAAATTCATTACTTTTACGGCATTCCCATTCCCTACTGAGAACGTGTGGTTTGTTCTCACCCCAAATCTTCCACCCTTTTAGTGACACAGGTTCGGAGATTCAGTAAGAAGCTGCAGACGATTCGTAGATTTACTTGTGATTCCTGTTGTTTTTATAGAGTTCCCTCGTCCTTGTTGCTTTAGGGTTTTTATTTTATCCAGAGGGATAGGTATTGTATTTGAGTTTTACATTGAATTTAATCGTATAACCTCTATTATTATTAGTAATTATGTGATTTTTATTATTTGAAGATCTTTTGTTATGTGATTTTAATACTAAAATCAATTTTTTTCTGAAATTTTCTTAAAAACGGAAACGCGATATCGACGTAAAGGCTCAATAGTAAATTTAGAATAAAGGAAATCAGGTCCGTAACGCCTTATTTTTGGTACGATCATGACGTGCTAAAAGTTTGGGTGTTACACAACCGGTTTAATTAAATATAAAATAAAATCATTAAAAAATTAATATATAATTTCAACCATTTAAATTCAATGATTCATAAACTAAAAAAATTCAAATTTTCACAATAAATTGTTTATCATCTATTATTAAATGTTCACAAACAAGTTCAAATGTCAAAGTTTATAACTGAAGAAAATTAAAACACACGTAAATGACAATACATAATATTCTACCACTAAAAGAAACAATATTATCAAATAAGTTTTCAACTAAACAAAGACACTTATCATCTCAAATAATAATCATCAATAAGTGTTTCAATATTATTTGAAAAATAGAAACAAATCAGAATCATCACAAATAACAAAATTTAACAAAATAGCAACAACATTATTCTAGAAAATTAGCAACAACCACCATTCCAGAAAATCAGCAACAACATTGTTTTAAAAAATCAGCAACTCAGAATAACAAAATTATTTTAAAAAATTTAATAAAATACCATCATCCATAAAATTTTAAAAAAATAAGCAAAAATAACAAAAATAGAAAAAATAGCAACTCTAAATCAGATTTCAGCAACTTAGAATCAGTAAAATGAACAAAATATGCAAACATAAATTGAAGCAGCTTTGCTTACAGCGACGAGAGAGGAATGAAAGTGGTGCACGAAATTGTGATCATCAACAATGGCGCCAAAGACTTGGTGCTCTCAAACGTGAATCACACTTTGTCACAACTTCGCACAACTAACCAGCAAGTGCACTGGGTCGTCCAAGTAATAAACCTTACGTGAGTAAGGGTCGATCCCATGGATATTGTCGGCCTGAAGCAAGCTATGGTCACCTTATAAATCTCAGTCAGACGGATTCAAATGGTTTTAGAGATTTGATCATTAAAAGATAAATAAAACGTAAAATAAAGATAGAGATACTTATGTAATTCATTGGTGAGAATTTTAGATAAGCGTATAGAGATGCTTTTGTTCCGCTTGAACCTCTGCTTTCCTATTGTCTTCATCCAATCCTTCATACTCCTTTCCATGGCAAGCTGTATGTTGGGTATCACCGTTGTCAATGGCTACATCCCGTCCTCTCAGTGAAAATGGTCCAATGTGCTGTCACTGCATGGCTAATCATCTGTCGGTTCTCGATCATACTGGAATAGGATTCAGTGATCATTTTGCGTCTATCACTACGCCCAGCAATCGCGAGTTTGAAGCTCGTCACAGCCATCCCTTCCCAGATCCTACTCGGAATACCACAGACAAGGTTTAGACTTTCTGGATCTCAAGAATGGCCGTCCATGGATTCTAACTTATACCACGAAGATTCTAATATCTCGGACTCGGTCCCCTATATTAGATACCTAAGAGATACTCATTCTATCTTATCTTCATGTAGAACGGAAGTGGTTGTCAGGCACGCGTTCATAGGTGAGAATGGTGATGAGCGTCACATAATCATCACATTCATCATGTTCTTGGGTGCGAATTAATATCTTAGAATAGGAATAAGTTTGAATTGAATAGAAAAATAATAGTACTTTGCATTAATTCATGAGGAACAGCAGAGCTCCACACTTTAATCTATGGTGTGTAGAAACTCTACCGTTGAAAATACATAAGTGATAATGGTCCAGGCATGGCCGAATGGCCAGCCTCCATAAAGGTCTAAGATAGCATAAAACTAATCAAAGATGATCCGAAGATGTAAAGACAATAGTAAAAAGTTCTATTTATACTAAACTAGTTACTAGGATTTACAGAGATAAGTAAATGATGCAGAAATCCATTTTCGGGCCCACTTGGTGTGTGCTTGGGCTGAACATTGAAGCTTTCATGTGCAGAGATCTTTCTTGGAGTTAAACGCCAGTTTGTAACCTGTTTCTAGCGTTTAACTCTGCTTTGCAACTTGTTTCTGGCGTTTAACTCCAGAATAGGGCAGAGAGTTGGCGTTGAACGCCAGTTTACGTCATCTAAACTCGAGAAAAGTATGGACTATTATATATTTCTGGAAATCCCTGAATGTCTACTTTCCAACGCAATTGAGAGCGCATCATTTGGAGTTCTGTAGCTCCAGAAAATCCACTTTGAGTGCAGGAAGGTCAGAATCCAGCAGCATCTGCAGTCCTTCTTCAACCTCTGAATCTGATTTTTGCTCAAGTCCCTCAATTTCAGCTAGAAAATACTTGAAATCACAGAAAAACACACAAACTCATAGTAAAGTCCAGAAATGTGATTTTTTATTAAAAACTAATAAAAATATACTAAAAACTAACTAAATTATACTAAAAACTATGTAAAAACAATACCAAAAAGCGTATAAATTATCCGCTCATCACAACACCAAACTTAAATTGTTGCTTGTCCCCAAGCAACTGAAAATCAAATAGGATAAAAAGAAGAGAATGTACTGTGAATTCCAAAATATCAATGAAACTTATCTCCAATCAGATGAGCGGGACTAGTAGCTTTTTTGCCTCTTGAATAGTTTTGGCATCTCACTTTATCCATTGAAGTTCAGAATGATTGGCATCTATAGGAACTTAGAATTTAGATAGTGTTATTGATTCTCCTAGTTTAGTATGTTGATTCTTGAACACAGCTCCTATCCACTGATGCTCAAAGCCTTGGATCCTTTTTATTACCCTTACCTTTTGGTTTTAAGGGCTATTGGCTTTTTTTTGCTTGCTTTTTCTTTTTCTTTCTTTCTTCTTTTTGCCATTTTTCTTTTTTTTTTCGCATTTTTTCTGCAAGCTTTTGTATTCACTGCTTTTTATTGCTTCAAGAATCAATTTTATGATTTTTCAGATTATCAATAACATTTCTCCTTTTTCATCATTCTTTCAAGAGCCAACATATTTAACATTCATAAACCACAAATTCAAAAGACATATGCACTGTTCAAGCATTCATTCAGAAAACAAAAAGTATTGTCACCACATCAAAATAATTAAACTAGTTTCAAGGATGAATTCGAAACCATGTACTTCTTGTTCTTTTGTAATTAAAAAATTTTTCATTTAAGAGAGGTGATGGATTCATAGGACATTCATAGCTTTAAGACATAGACATTTAAATACTAATGATCATGTAATAAGACACAAACATAAATAAAACATAAAGCATATTAAACGAAAAACAGGAAAATAAAAACAAGGAGATTAAGGAACGGGTCCACCTTAGTGAGGGTGGCGTCTTCCTTTTCTTGAAGAACCAATGGTGCTCTTGAGCTCCTCTATGTCTCTTCCTTGTCTTTGTTGCTCCTCCCTCATAGCTCTTTGATCTTCTCTAATCTCATGGAGGATGATGGAGTGCTCTTGGTGCTCCATCCTTAGTTGTTCCATGTTGGAACTTAATTCTCCCAGGGAGGTGTTGATTTGCTCCCAATAATTCTGTGGAGAAAAGTGCATCCCCTAAGGCATCTCAGAGATTTCATGGTGAGGAATTTTCTCATACTCTTGTTGAGGTCCATGATCTCTTGTTTGCTCCATCCTTTTCTTAGTGATGGGCTTATCCTCATCAATGAGGATGTCTCTCTCTATGTCAATCCCAGCCGAATTGCAGAGGTGGCAAATGAGGTGAGGAAAGGCTAACCTTGCCAAAGTGGATGACTTGTCAGCCACCTTGTAGAGTTCTTGAGGTATAATCTCATGAACCTCTACTTCCTCCCCAATCATGATACTATGGATCATGATGGCCTGGTCTACAGTAACTTCAGACCGATTGCTAGTAGGAAGGATTGAGCGCTGAATGAACTCCAACCATCCTCTAGCTACAGGCTTAAGGTCCAATATTCTTAATTGAACTGGCTTGCCTCTTGAGTCAACCTTCCATTGAGCTCCTTCCACACATATGTCCATGAGGACTTGGTCCAACCTTTGATCAAAGTTGACCCTTCTAGTGTAGGGGCGTGCGTTTTCTTGCATCATTGGCAAGTTGAACGCCAACCTTACATTTTTCCGGACTGAAATCTAAGTATTTCCCCCGAACCATGGTAAGCCAATGCTTTGGATTCGGGTTCACACTTTGATCATGGTTTCTAGTGATCCATGCGTTTGCATAGAACTTTTGAACCATTAAGATCCCGACTTGTTGAATGGGGTTGGTGAGAACTTCCCAACCACTTCTTTGGATCTCATGTCGGATCTTCGGATACTCATTCTTTTTTAGCTTGAAAGGAACCTCAGAGATCACTTTCTTCTTGGCCACAACTTCATAGAAGTGGTCTTGATGGACTTTTGAGATGAATCTCTCCATCTCCCATGACTCAGAGGTGGAAGCAATTGCCTTCCCTTTCCTCTTTCTTGAGGTTTCTCTGGTCTTAGGTGCCATTGATGGTTATGGAAAAATAAAAAGCAATGCTTTTACCACACCAAACTTAAAATGTTTGCTCGTCTCCGAGCAAAAGAAGAAGGAAAGAAGGAGAAGAAGAAGAAAATGGAAGAGATGGAGGTAGAAGGTGTTTTCGGCCAAGGGGGAGAAGAGAGGGTTGTGTTTTGTGAAAATGAAGAAGGAATGAGGGGTTTATATAGGAGTGGGAGGAGGTTTAGAGTTCGGCCATTAGAGTTAGGTTTGGGAGGGAAAAGAATTTGAATTTTGGAGGTAGGTGGGGTTTATGGGGAAGAGAGGATGGATGTGAGTGGTGAAAAGGTGATGGGCAAGAGTGATTGAGGTGATTGGTGAGGGGTATTTGTGGAAGAGAGTTATGAAAAGGTATGAGGAGGAGAGAAGAAAATGTGGGGATCCTGTGGGGTCCACAGATCCTGAGGGGTCAAGGACTTAGCATCCCTGCTCCAATGAGGCATGTAAAACGCCCTTGCTGTGCAATCCTGGCGTTTAACACCAGACTGCTGCTTGTTTCTGGCGTTAAACGCCCAAATGTAGCCTGTTTCTGGTGTTTAACGCCAGGTAGATGCTTGTTTCTAGCGTTAAACGCCAGCTTGGTGCTTGTTTCTGGCGTTAAACGCCAGACAGATGCTTGTTTCTGGCGTTTAAACGCCAGAATGCTCCTCCTCCAGGGTGTGCTATTTTTAATACTGTTTTTCATTCTGTTTTTAATTTTTCAATAGTTTTTGTGACTCCACATGATCATAAACCTAATAAAACACGAAATAACAATAAAAATAAAATTAAATAACATTGGGTTGCCTCCCAACAAGTGCTTCTTTAATGTCAATAGCTTGACAGTGAGGTCTCATGGAGCCTCACAGATGTTCAGAGCATTGTTGGGACCTCCCAACACCAAACTTAGAGTTTGGATGTGGGGGTTCAACACCAAACTTAGAGTTTGGTTGTGGCCTCCCAACACCAAACTTAGAGTTTGACTGTGGGGGCTTTGGTTGACTCTGTAGTGAGAGAAGCTTTTCATGCTTCCTCTCCATGGTTGCAGAAGGAGAACCTTGAGTCTTAAATACAAGGTAGTCCTCATTCAGTTGAAGGACCAATTCTCCTCTGTCCACATCAATCACAGCTTTTGCTGTGGCTAGGAAGGGTCTTCCAAGGATGATGGATTTATCCTCATCCTTCCCAGTGTCTAGGATTATGAAATCAGCAAGGATGTAAAGGCCTTTGACCTTTACTAACACGTCCTCTACCAGTCCATAAGCCTATTTTCTTGAGTTGTCTGCCATCTCTAATGAGATTTTGGCAGCTTTCACCTCAAAGATTCCTAGTTTCTCCATTACAGAGAGTGGCATTAAGTTTATGCCTGACCCCAGGTCACACAGAGCCTTCTCAAAGGTCATGGTGCATATGTTACAGGGTATTAGGAATTTACCAGGATCCTGTTTCTTTTGAGGTAATTTCTGCCTATCCAATGCATTTAGTTCATTGGTGAGCAAGGGAGGTTCATCTTCCCAAGTCTCATTACCAAATAATTTGGCATTCAGCTTCATGATTGTACCAAGGTACTTAGCAACTTGCTCTTCAGTAATGTCTTCATCCTCTTCAGAGAATAAATACTCATCAGAGCTCATGAAGGACAGAAGGAGGTTCAATGGAATCTCTATGGTCTCTAGATGAGCCTCAGATTCCTTTGATTGTTCAAAGGGAAACTCCTTATTGGTCACTGAACGTCTCAGGAGGTCTTCCTCACTAGGATTCACGTCCTTCTCCTCCCTTGTAGGTTCGGCCATGATGGTCAAATCAATGGCCTTGCACTCTCTCTTTGGATTTTCTTCTGTATTGCTTGGGAGAGTATTAGGGAGAGTTTCAGTGACCCTTTTACTCAGCTGGCCCACTTGTGCCTCCAAATTTCTAATGGAGGACCTTGTTTCATTCATGAAACTGAAAGTGGCCTTAGATAGATCAGAGACTATATTTGCTAAGCTAGATGGATTCTGCTCAGAATTCTCTGTCTGTTGCTGAGTGGATGATGGAAAAGGCTTGCTATTGCTAAACCTGTTTCTTCCACCATTATTAAAGCCTTGTTGAGGCTTTTGTTGATCCTTCCATGAGAAATTTGGATGATTTCTCCATGAGGGATTATAGGTGTTTCCATAGGGTTTTCCCATGTAATTCACCTCTGCTATTGTAGGATTCTCAGGATCATAAGCTTCTTCTTCAGAAGATGCCTCTTGAGTACTGTTGGATGCAACTTGCAATCCATTCAGACTCTGAGAAATCATATTGACTTGCTGAGTCAATATTTTGTTCTGAGCCAATATGGCATTCATAGCATCAATTTCAAGAACTCCCTTCCTCTGAGGCGTCCCATTACTTACAGGATTCCTCTCAGAAGTGTACATGAACTGGTTATTAGCAACCATATCAATGAGTTCCTGAGCTTCTGCAGGTGTTTTCTTTAGGTGAATGGATCCACCTGCAGAATGGTCCAATGACATCTTTGATAACTCAGACAGACCATCATAGAATATATCCAGGATGGTCTATTATGAAAGCATGTTAGAAGGACACTTTTTGGTCAGTTGCTTATATCTCTCCCAAGCTTCATAGAGGGATTCACCGTCCTTCTGTCTGAAGGTTTGAACATCCACTCTAAGCTTACTAAGCTTTTGAGGAGGAAAGAACTTGGCTAAGAAAGCTGTGACCAGGTTATCCCAAGAGTTCAGGCTATCTTTAGGTTGATAGTTCAACCATATTCTAGCTCTGTCTCTTACAGCAAATGGGAAAAGCATAAGCCTGTAGACCTCGGAGTCAACCCCATTGGTCTTAACAGTATCACAGATCTGCAAGAATTCAGTTAAGAACTGAAAAGGATCTTCTGATGGAAGTTCATGAAACTTGCAGTTCTGTTGCATCAGAGAAACTAATTGAGGTTTTAGCTCAAAATTGTTTGCTCCAATGGCAGGGATTGAGATGCTTCTTCCATGTAAATTGGAATTTGGTGCAGTAAAGTCACCAAGCATCTTCCTTGCATTGTTATTATTTTCGGCCATGTCTCCTTCTTTTTCGAAATTTTCAGTCAGATTTTCTCCAGAGAGTTGTGCTTTAGCTTCCCTTTGCTTTCTTTTCAGAGTCCTTTCAGGTTCAGGATCAGCTTCAACAAGAATGTTCTTATCCTTGTTCCTGCTCATATGAAAAAGAAGAAAACAGAAAAGAAAATATGGAATCCTCTATGTCACAGTATAGAGATTCCTTTATGTGAGTAGAAGAAGAAAAGAATAGAAGAAGAGAAATTCGAACACCAAAAGGAAAAGAGGGTTCGAATTTTGAGATGAAGAGAAGTGTTAGTAAATAAATAAATAATTAGAAGGAAGTGAGAGGGAGGAATTTTCGAAAATAATTGAAAAGAAAAGAAAAATATTTTTGTTTTTATTTTAAAATTAAAGTTAGAATTCAAAAAAAGAGAGAAGAAATAAAATTAAAATTAAAATTTGAAATAATTAGTTAATTAAAAGAATTTTGAAAAAGAGGAAGGTGATTTTCGAAAAATAGAGAGAGAATTAGTTGGGTGGTTTTGAAAAAGATAAGAATCAAACAAAAAGATAGGATTAGTTTGAAAAAGATTTGAAAATTAATTTTTAAAAGATAAGAAGTTAGAAAAGATTTTGAAATTACTTTTGAAAAAGATGTGATTGAAACTTATTTTGAAAAAGATTTGAAAAAGAAATTTAAAAAGATTTGATTTTGAAAATTAAAGTTGATTACTTGACTAACAAGAAACAAAAAGATATGATTTTAAAATTTAAAGATTGAACCTTTCTTACTAGGCGAGTAACAACTTAAAATTTTTGAATCAATCACATTAATCATTAATTTTGAAAATATGAAATAGAAATAAGAAAAAGATTTTAAAAATAAATTTTAAAAATTTTGAAATTATGAAAGAAAAAGTGAAAAAGATTTGATTTTTGAAAAAGATAGAATTTTTAAATTGAAAATTTGATTTGACTCATAAAAACAACTAAATTTTTAAAACTTTTGACTAAATCAAATCAAATTTTCGAAAATTATGAGTGAAATAAGGAAAAGATATATTTTTTTTATTTTTGAATTTTAATGATGAGAGAGAAAAACATCAAAAAGACTCGATGCATGAAAATTTTGAATCAAAACACATGATGCATGCAAGAACACTATGAATGTCAAGATGAACACCAAGAACACTTTGAATGTCAAGATGAACATCAAGAACATATTTTTGAAAATTTTTAAGAAAAGAAAAACATGTAAGACACCAAACTTAGAAATTTTTAATTTTTAGACACTATGAATGCAAGAATGCATGTGAAAAACAAGAAAAGACATAAAACATGAAAATGCAAAGATCAAACAAGAAGACTTACCAAGAACAACTTGAAGATCATGAAGAATGCAATGCATGAATTTTCGAAAAATACAAGAATGAGATAAGCATGCAATTGACACGAAACTTATGACTTGACACTAGATTCAAGCAAGAAACATCAGATTTTTGGTTTTTATGATTTTATTAATTAATTTTTTGAATTTTTCGAAAATTTTTTTGAAAAGGAAAATAAGGATTTCAAAATTTTTAATAGGAATTCTAGGAATCTTGCAATGTTAGTCTAAAGCTCCAGTCTAGGAATTAGACATTGCTTACTAGCCAGCCAAGCTTTCAGTGAAAGCTCCGGTCCAAAACACTAGACATGGCCAATGGCCAGCCAAGCTTCAACATACATAGTTCAAGCATGTGAAGAAGAAGCCTCAGTCCAAAAGAATTTAGACATGGCTTTACAGCCAGCCAGGATTCAACATATCCCATGAAATTCTAGAATTCCTTCTTAAAAATTTTGAAGAACATAATTAAATTTTTTTTTGAAAAAACTATTTATTTATTTTTTTGATGATATATAAATATA
>NC_029787.2:25401540-25410593 GCF_000816755.2 Arachis ipaensis
TCAGTGAAAGCTTCGGTCCAAAATACTAGACATGGCCAATGGCCAGCCAAGCTTCAGCAGAACATTACATACAACAGCTAAATTGTTGAGAAAGACAAAGAAGCTCTTCTAAAGATAAGTGAAACCTAGGTCTAAAGGATTAGACATGGCTTAACAGCTAGCCAGGATTCAACATATCTCATGAAACTCTAGAATTCATTCTTAAAAATTCTAAAGTCATAGAATAATTTATTTTCAAATTATTTTGTTTTTTTTTTTGAAAATTTTTTTCGAAAATAAAAATAAAAATAATAAAAACAAAAAGCTTAAAATTAAAATAAAATTTACCTAATCTGAGCAACAAGATGAACTGTCAGTTGTCCAAACTCGAACAATTTCCGGTGACGACGCCAAAAACTTGGTGCACGAAATTATGATCATCAACAATGGCGCCAAAGACTTGGTGCTCTCAAACGTGAATCACACTTTGTCACAACTTCGCACAACTAACCAGCAAGTGCAATGGGTCGTCCAAGTAATAAACCTTACGTGAGTAAGGGTCGATCCCACAAAGATTGTCGGCCTGAAGCAAGCTATGGTCACCTTGTAAATCTCAGTCAGGCAGATTCAAATGGTTTTAGAGATTTGATAATTAAAAGATAAATAAAACGTAAAATAAAGATAGAGATACTTATGTAATTCATTGGTGAGAATTTTAGATAAGCGTATAGAGATGCTTTTGTTCCGCCTGAACCTCTGCTTTCCTGCTGTCTTCATCCAATCCTTCATACTCCTTTCCATGGCAAGCTGTATATTGGCATCACCGTTGTCAATGGCTACATCCCGTCCTCTCAGTGAAAATGGTCCAATGCGCTGTCACTGCATGGCTAATCATCTGTCGGTTCTCGATCATACTGGAATAGGATTCAGTGATCCTTTTGCGTCTGTCACTACGCCCAGCAATCGCGAGTTTGAAGCTCGTCACAGCCATCCCTTCCCAGATCCTACTCGGAATACCACAGACAAGGTTTAGACTTTCCGGATCTCAGGAATGGCCGTCCATGTATTCTAACTTATACCACGAAGATTCTGATATCTGAGACTCGGTCCCCTGTATTAGATACCTAAGAGATACTCATTCTATCTCATCTTCATGTAGAACGGAAGTGGTTGTCAGGCACGCGTTCATAGGTGAGAATGGTGATGAGCGTCACATAATCATCACATTCATCATGTTCTTGGGTGCGAATGAATATCTTAGAATAGGAATAAGCTTGAATTGAATAGAAAAATAATAGTACTTTGCATTAATTCATGAGGAACAGCAGAGCTCCACACCTTAATCTATGGTGTGTAGAAACTCTACTGTTGAAAATACATAAGTGATAATGGTCCAGGCATGGCCGAATGGCCAGCCCCCATAAAGGTCTAAGATAGCATAAAACTGATCAAAGATGATCCGAAGATGTAAAGACAATAGTAAAAAGTTCTATTTATGCTAAACTAGTTACTAGGGTTTACAGAGATAAGTAAATGATGTAGAAATCCATTTCCGAGCCCACTTGGTGTGTGCTTGGGCTGAGCATTGAAGCTTTCACGTGCAGAGGTCTTTATTGGAATTAAATGCCAGTTTGTAACCTGTTTCTGTCATTTAACTCTGCTTTGCAACCTGTTTCTGGCGTTTAACTCCAGAATAGGGCAGAGAGCTGGCGTTGAACGCCAGTTTGAGTTATCTAAACTCGGACAAAATATGAACTATTATATATTGCTGAAAAGCCCTGGATGTCTACTTTTCAACGCAATTTAGAGCACCTCATTTGGAGTTCTGTAGCTCCAGAAAATCCACTTTGAGTGCAGGGAGGTCAGAATCCAGCAGCATCTGCAGTCCTTCTTCAACATCTGAATCTGATTTTTGCTCAAGTCCCTCAATTTCAGCCAGAAAATACCTGAAATCACAGAAAAACACACAAACTCATAGTAAAGTCCAGAAATGTGATTTTTTTTATTAAAAACTAATAAAAATATACTAAAAACTAACTAAATCATACTAAAAACTATGTAAAAACAATGTCAAAAAGCGTATAAATTATCCGCTCATCAGAAAGTGACAGTGAGGGAGGAAGGAAAGTGAGTTCAAACAGAGAGAGAGGGATTGAAGACAAAGGCTTGACGAGAGAGATCAGAAATCTTAAAAAAATCACCCGGTTCAAGCGATTCACTGGTTAATTGTCGATTTGATCTGTTTTTTACCAGCTTTTTGCTAGGTAGTTTTTCACTTCAACTGAATTGGCCAGGAGACTGATTTTTTGTTAACCCGATTGAATTGACCAGTCCATTCGATTTTCAAAATTATGGGTTTTATCCCCTCTATTTCTCGTTATCCCTATCATTCATCCACAAAACGATGACTTAGAATCATTTTGCCACAAACAACCTATAACCCAACAAACAATACAACTTAATTATTAAAGTTTTTAGAAATTTTGACAGAATTTTGGCTATCTTTAGCAACCTCTACCAAATGTAAATTTCAACTTTTACATACCAAATATGTCTTTAAACAATTTTAACAAAAATTTGGCAGAATTTTCTCTTAATTCAGAAGCTTCCACCAAAAATATTTCTCAGTTTTCACAGTTTAAATAATTGCAACTATATATTAAAATAAACAACCAATGCATCTTTTTAAATTTGTTTTAGAAATTTTGCAGAATTTTGGCTAATATTAGTGACTTCTACCAAATGTAATTTTTAACTTTTACAAACAAAATATTTCTTTAAACAATTTTAACGAAAACTCAGTAGAGTGTTACTTAATTCAGAGACCTTCACCTAAAAAATTTTTCCATTTTCTCAGACAAAACAGTTACAAGCATATATTAAAACAAACAAGCATTCAAGAAAACATGAAATCCTAGCCATTCTAGTGCGTATTCCTTTATTACTCTGCAATTTTTTAGCAAACAAGGGTTTCAAAAAGGCGCGACTAGACAACCTTCTCCCAGTCCCATCCTAAAACTCTATCCTAGAAAAAGTAAGTCCGGTATAAAATTTAAACAATTTAACATGTTTACAGATAGAAGATCAACTTCGGTACTACACAAACAACCCATGTATATAAGCAGCATGAACAACCCACGATAAAAACTACATGATATTCAAACATAAAAGAAAATCCTAGAACAGAAATAAAAGTAGTAAAAATTAAAAATTAATAAACAACATTAATAACATTATAAAACACTCTAACTAAACACTAATTACTCTAATTACTCTAAACCCTAAATAAATTCTTACTAAATTAAACTATAATTAATAAAATTAATATATTATAACCTCTATCAAACCTTGAATTACTCTATATGAATTTAATTAAGTTATTTTAAACTAATATATTACTCTAACATATACAAATTAAACTAATAAATTAAACTAAACACTAATTACTCTAAACACTAACTAAATACTAATCACTCTAAATTACTCTAAACCTTGAATAAATCCTAACTAAATACTAATCACTCTAAATTATTTCAACAATAAACCATAAATCAACCCTAATTAAATCCTAGTTACTATCAACTAATTTAAACCATAAATCCTATAAAAAAATTGGCATATTTAAAAAACTTAATATATTAACCTAAATCAAACTTTGATAAAAAAAATTTTAACTTCTAATTATTCTATACTAATTTAATTAACCTATATTAAACTAACATATTAACCAAATATACAAATTAAATAACAAATTAAACTAACAAATTAAGTTACCTGGTGGTAGAAGAAGCGGCAGCCACAGGTTGCAGATGATACAAAACCGCTACCATATGGAAGATGTGGAGGAGGATGAGAGGTTAGGATTTAAAAAAAAATAAAAAAAAATGTGACAAAAATACGTATGTAAATATAATTGAAAAAAATTGTAACTAGGAGGCTTGAAGAAGAAGTTAAGCAAAAGCGTAACAGAATATCGCATTACTCACGTCTGGATAAGCGTAAAACGGGTAAACAAAATAAAAAAGAAGGCTAAAAATGTATATATACAGATCATAATTCCAAAAGATACAGATATCAAGCTCTCCGAACTCGACCTGCGAAGCTAAGACCGACCAGAGTATACATATGTACATATATATAACCCACAATCATCCCAAAAGACAAGATAAAAGCACCTGTTTTTCCAAGTCAACCTCTAAGGGGGATAAATATAAATTATACAGGGCAAAGGCATTCCTAGAACTCGGACACTCAAATTAAACTTAAAATTTATACTAAATCAGAAAGTTTGGTAATCTGTCTAAAGGATCCTAGCTCTAATCTAACTCTTCTTTTTATGTTTCCTCCAAACCTCCTAATCACCGGATGGAACATCTCTCGCCACGCTTCTGCCAAAAGAGGGTCTCTCAGATACGTACACATACAAATCAAATAAAGAAAGCATAGATAGGTTACAGATACAACAGATAGAGCAAGTAGCAGATAAGTAAAGTAAGCAGTTAGACAAACCAAAACAATGCACGCTCAAGCAAAACATACAAATGCATATGATGTATTCATGTCCTATGGCTGATGAGTATCATATGTCGGTTATATAGCCAAATTTGACATGTCTGGTAGCTAACCTTGGACAGTCCCTCTGTGAGCGCATCCCCAAGCTAAAAAATATCCATTGGAAAATCCCAAGCTCAAATTTGTATGTATGTATGTATGTATGTATGTATGTATGTATGTATGTATGTATGCCCATGGGAGAATCTGGGGAGTTAAAGTGTCTGGTCACATCTTACGACAGAGGGTCAACAGAGTATCGAATCTCAACCTGAAGTAAGTTGTGGCAAGCCACTGCGTCTACCCAGGAAAACTCGTGTCTCAGATAATTTCAAATGCTCATGCCAAATAGATTTTAATTCATCATTTATCAATGTCATTATCACCATCAATTCATATCTCATTCAATCACAATTCATTATTATTATCATCGTCTTTATCAATCACTTCTTATTCAGCATTACCAACACCTCGTTACTTAGTTATCACTTTGCAAATCCTTCTCAATATCCCCTTAACTCATTTAATACATTCACCCTTGTTCCAACGCTTAAAAACTTGCTAACGGACCCTAAACAAGTGTTAAAGAGGTTTGGAAAGTTAGAAAATAAGTTTAAACTTCAAAAATGCAACTTTTTAAAAACAGGGTGATCATGCGTATGCATGCTACCCGCGTAAGCATGATTGCAAATTTTGGCAATTCCATGTACGCAAGCTCCTTCCACGTACGTGGATTTTCAAACAGAGGGGGTGGCTCACGTACGCATAAAGACCACCTCGTACGCACACGTTCAAATCCTGGACATTCTCGCATACGCATGCCTCATGCGTACACATGAGTGTGAAAAATTGACAAAGTTGCGTATGCATCCACCTCATGTGTATGCGAGTGTGTTGGATAGAGAGAATTCTCGTGTACGCATGCATGTTTCCGCATACGTATGCCTTGTGTTTTTCAGAAAAGCTGTTAAGTCTGTAGAAATTAGTTTTACACACCCAACTTCAAACGCGCATAACTTTTTCCTTAAAAATCATTTTTAGTCCGTTATTCAAACGTTGTAAACTTCACGGACCCAATTTTCATTCAAGAAAATTTTTGTGAAATTTGAGAGTCCATAAGCAAGTTATGGCCCGCCGAAGTTGGCAAAAATAAGTTTTTATCCAAAAATGCGAACCTCAAGTTTTCCAAAATCTTCAATTCAAAATCCATTATTTTACAACCCAAAACAGCATCACATGTCCCTAACCATATTCACAGACTTTCCATTCATGCCACAACATGTCAACATACAAATTCATCCAATCCATTCAACAATTTATAACAATAATCACTAATCCTCGATAATTCATATAATTCAACTTATCCTATGGTCAACTAGCCTAAGTTTTCACATAACATTATACATTCACTACGAAAAACTAAAATTATACATTGGCGGATTCCTTCCTTAGCCTGAAACACCTCAAAAACCTCTCATTCACATGCTCCAAGTCTCCAAAAATCAACTCCGCAAGCTCAACCACAAGAATTTCGTTCCAAACTACCAATTGGACTCCAATTCAACATGAAACTCAATCTAATTCATACAATATCACTATAATCAATATAGGGTTCACTAATCCAAGAATTCATAAAAGTTTAATAATTTCTTACTGTACCCACGATTGTTTTAAACGAAACTCAGTGATTACGCGTTGCTAGAGTTCACCTAAACCATCAAAATCATTCAATTCCTCAATACTAAAATTCCAAAATTTTGAAAATGAAGAGAGGAAGGCTGGGTGAGAAAATACAACTTTTTTACCATTTCATTTGAATGGTTTTGAAGAGCTCGGTGAGACAATCACGTGGCCACAAACGGTATGATGATCGGAGCTCTGGATTGAGAGATATGTGAAATTGAAAATATAGTTGGAAGGGAAGTTAGGGTTTGAAGCAAAGCTTCTCTTCCTCAGCGTGTCTCATGTGTTTGAAGGGGAAGAGGGCTGAGTTATATGTTACATATGTTGGACTTTGGGCCCGGTTTAGGCCCGGTCCAATCAGTTTGGCTTGTTAGCCCGGTTTTGGGCCAAAATCTTTAAAATTAGTGTTAAAATTCGTATCTTAAATATTCTTACTTCTTTAAATTATAAAATTTAATTTCTTAATTTCTTTGAATAATAATTAATGAGAGCCAGATACATATATTGTTGTTTTTCAGATGCAGATCGAGAGACACCTCGTTAAGTGTTTGGAGACTTTCTGTGCAAGCGAAGATTTCATTTTGGGCTGTGATATTTTGTGATTAGGCTATATCGGGTACTCCAATCTCTCCGAAAACCGGGACCATCGTAGGAGAACCAGGCGTCGCAAAAGTAACCTCCCCCAACGGTCCAGCCTCACCAACTACTGCATCACCACTGCAGTTCAGATTAACTGCAAAGGACGGTAAAGCTACTAAATCTGGCTCAGGTGCAATCACCGGTGCAACTGACGAGGAACCAACAGGCATGGAACTAGAGTAGCTGGATGTCCTCTGGAGTGCGGATTCCTATTAAACCTCCAGAACTAGATACCACATCCACAAGTTTTGCCAACAGCTCCAGAGTCCTCACCTCGGGAAATTGACGGCACAATGGAACAACACCTGGAAATCTTCGTCACTGCTTATTACGAATGAATCATACTTGACATCATCGCGTAACACAGAAATCGGGATTCTATAGAACAACTTCTCTACCCGTTTTACGCCTTGCAGTCCTAGTCTCTGGAGTATAGTATTCTTAAACTCAGCAAAACTCGTCAAAGGTTTTAGAAAAATACTCAGCGAATCCTTGTCAGTAAACTTATTTCCTGATCGCGTTTTTTTCTTAATGGACCCTCTATAATGCACAAGAGCTACAAAACTCTCATCACTAGCCATTGTGAATCTCACTCTTCTACAAAATTTTGTGCTGAGCTCGTTTTTATATACTTCGGTGCTCTATAAATCGAATTAAATGTCTTCGAATTATTTATATAGTACCAAACATAGTAAATCAAAGCTATTAGTTTTGATTTACCACAACGTACGTGCCTGAATAAATCGAATTCATTAGATTCGATTTACGATCACTAACAAATCGAATCCATCTGTTTCAATTTAGTAGGAACATCTTAATTCGAATGTATTTGATTCGATTTTTATTCAAGAACTTTTTCACCTAATTCGAATCCAATGGATTCGATTTACTTCGTGTTTCAATAAATCGAATTTATTCAGTTCAATTTATATAAAAATGTGCTTTGAAACTTTGACATTGCATTTGCTGGTTTGGGACATCCTGATAATATTGGTTTGCATTTGGTTTAACGAAGAATCTTTATGTAAGTGTCCATTTATATATAAATACATGGTAATTAATTTCTAACGTGTACCTAGTATTTTTATAGTTTAACTTCTTTTTATTGATTTTATTTTATATCATTTTCAACCGGTTCACACAACTAATTTATTTGTTTTAGTATAAATGGGATCGATCAGATAACCGACTGCTCCTAATTGAACCGGCAAGGTTAAGTTTGTTCCCATAACACTACATTTTATACTACTGCCATGGCCTTATGTAGAGGTACCAGAACCTTCCCATTTATATTATACTAGGAAACCTTCCACTACCTATGCCACTGTACTTATGTGAAACTCCACTGTTCTATGTACGTATAGGTAATTAGCATCTCATTGTCTTGAAGTGAGGCAATAAATGACCATTTTTGCTTCTTTAATTGATAGTAAATTACCCAAAACATCAGCTAAAAAAGGTTAAAAAGGACAGGTTAATGGCTCATTTAGATTTTGGCTTATGAAGTAGTGTGGTATTGGGTAAATACTGTGTACAAGCCAAAGAGTGATTTCTGTCTTCACCTTCCCATCTCCGCAAATTTGTATATTCAAAATAGCATAAGAATGTGACTCAAAATTTCTTTGTCCAGCAAATCTTTTGCTTCGGAAAAAAAGATTAAACACAATAAAAAAACAAAATAGACAAAGGGGGGTTTACATATGCATGTTTCCAGCAAGATAAAGCTTTCCATAAACAACAATTATGCTCGTCGAACCACACAATGGGAGGCTGAATATGGGCAACCGTGTAACGTGCAACATTTTTCTACGTCTCCGGCTTAAATCTTCCCAACTCTAGAGTCAAAGATTGTATCAGCTGCCACAACACTAACACCACCACAACGCCAAAAGAATTAACATGATCATTCGTGTGGACATACAATTTTGACAGTAACACCTTTTATCGAATTGCCATAAAACTACCAGGGCAGATTGAAGGGTTGTGCGTGGCAAAACTCCTAACACACGGAACTCATTTGCAGATAAAGAAAAAAAAAGTCAAAATTTAAGCAAATAAAGGTCGGGGTGGTAATGGGCCAGTAGAGAGAACTTTTGTCCTATTCGGCTCTTTCTTAAAATAACCAATAACCAATAACCAATAACCAGCATAGAATACGTCAATTTGTGCATGTATCACTTTGTCTCTATAATTATTAAATT
>NC_029787.2:25410727-25415217 GCF_000816755.2 Arachis ipaensis
ATATATATACTAGTTAAATAGGACAAGTATTTTTTAAATTTGACTCCGCTTCGTTAAAGACTTCGTATTGCCAAAAACTCGCTCTGCACAGAGTCGGATAATTACCCACCCCGCACTTATATAGATACTACCAAATATGCACTGAAAATGTCAGATTTATAGTTGGATAAATCTGATGATAACCAAAATTTCAAAATACATTGTTTTAATAAATAAAATCAATGTTATTATCGGATTCTCCAATAGTAAATATTACCTAAATTTAAATTTGAACTCCTTTATTTTTTGCATCATCACTCTCTTTTCTCTCTTCTCTCTTCTATCACCACCAACCTCCATTGTCACCGCCACTAAAATTTGCCGTTGTCATGGTTGCTATCCCTGTCCCCTTCTCTGCCATTGTGGATGTTGTGTGAGATAACATTGTCTTCTTCCTCCTTTTGTCATTGTTGCCATCGTCGTTGTTACCATTGCCATTACTTCCACCACTGCTGCTGCCACCATGGAGCCTCACTATCGTCACCATGCCACGCTTTATGTAACACCCTACCATATAGAGCTTTACGCTTAAGTCGTAAATCAGAGGTGTCGTGGTATTACAACCTCTAAAACAAAAATACGCATGTAAATATAATTGAAAGAAATTGTAACTAGGATCCTTGAAGAAGAAGTTAAGCAAAAGCTTAACAAAAGATCGCATCACTCAAGTCCGGGTAAGTGTAAAACGGATAAACAAAATAAAAAAAGAAGGCTAAAAACATATATATATATATAACAAGATAAAAGACCTCTTTCTCCAAGTCAATCTTTAGGAGGGACGAAATACAAATCATACAGACGGAGAATATAACCACATATATACATACAGGGTTGAGGATGCATTGCATGATGATGATGATGATGATGATGATGATGTGGAGCCCGCCACGATAGCTAATGATAGTGACGATAAGACACCACGGACAACTCCAGCTGTGGGTGGGGGAGCATCTAGTTCAGGCACTAATCAGTATCTCCTACACTTCTCTGCTCTGGACTTGGATGCCATGGCACCTCAGGGGGATCGGAGTGTACCTGTTGGCTTTAGGGAAAAAGACACAGAAAATGTAGGAGTTGTATCTGAATTTCAGGTTGGTCAGCAGTTTTAGAATAAAGAGAAAGTCATGTTTAGCATGAAGACCTATAGCATTCGCCGTAGGGTTGAGTACAAGGTATTAAAATCCGATCATTGGAAGTACTAAGGCAAGTGCAAGGTGTTCGGCAGCGGGTGCACATGGCTCATATGGGTTAGCCTCCGCCAGCACAAAGGTATTTGGGAGGTAAAACGGTACAATGGTTCTCATACTTGTCTAGCCACATCGATATCTAGTGATTACAGAAAGTTTGATTATCATGTTATATCGGCCTTCATACTACCCATGATTAGAGCTGATACTGCCACGACGATCAAGGTACTACAGAATGCTACAGAGGCACACTTCAGCTTCAAGCCAACGTACAGGAGGGTTTGGATGGCCAAACAGAAAGTTGTGTTACAAATTTATGGAGATTGGAAAGAGTCGTACAATGACTTGCCACAATGGGTATTGGGTGTGCAGATCACTATGCCAGGTAGTGTAGCTGTGTTGAAGACGAGTCCTGTTCGAGTTGGTGGGCAAGTGGATGACTCTGCAGCTTATTTCCATCGTCTGTTTTGGACATTCTCACAGTGTGTTGAGGCATTTTGACATTACAAGCCATTGGTTAGTATGGACGGTACCCACCTGTACGGCAAATACGGTGGTACACTGCTTGTAGCGATTGCACAGGACGGCACTTCCAACATCATTCCTATTGCTTTTGCACTTGTGAAAGGTGAGAATGCAGATTCGTGGTCATTCTTTCTATCTTACCTTCGGCAACATGTGACGCCTCAACCGGGTATACTAGTCATATCAGATAAGCACAACGGGATAAATGTTGTGTTGGAAGCTCTTGATGGCGGGTGGCTTCTGCCTACTGCATATAGGAAATTCTGCATCCGTCACGTGGCGGCTAATTTCACCCTGACTTTCAAGGGCAAGGATGCAAGGAGGCTATTAGTGAATGCTGTGTATACGAAGACCGAGGTCGAGTTTCATTACTGATTTGACATCCTCCGAGCCTTTGATCTTGCTATGTGCGACTGGGCTAATCGAATTGACTACGCACATTGGACTCAGCATCGGGACGAAGGGCAAAGATTCGGGCACATCAGGAGAGAGGCCAAGGCACAGTTAGGCACCGGGCAGCAGTTTAGTCAGTATCTGCTGAAGGCAATCAAGGCAAATCTAAAGGCATCAAGGTGCTTCACCATGACTTGGTATGATAGGGATAGCTCAGAGTTTACAGTGGCTGAGACCACTCCGACAGGAAGCTTTTCACTCGGCTCATACAGAGTATCCCTCACGGACTAGACTTGTGATTGCAACTATTTCACTACAAGAATTTGACAAATTAGCGACGAATTTTTGCGAGAAATATTTTTTGTCACTAATCCGTCACTAACTTGCGAGGAATTAGTGACGCACTAACGACAAAATAAATGAGCGGTCACAAAATACCCAAACTTGAGAAAAACTACTGATTAGCGAAAGATTTACGAGTAAGTTTGTTTCTCGCAGATTGACTTTTGTAGCTAAAAAAAGAGCGAGGAAAATTTTCTCGCTAATTTCTCACAAACTAATTAGCGAATGACAATGTTCTAGCAAATTAGTTACTTAGGGGTTCAATGCATAAAAGTAAAGTAGCGAGGGATATTATTGTCACTATTTCATCGCAAGTGTTTGATATACAATTAGCAAGAAACAATTCACACACTAGTTCGTCGCTAAATAAACTTTGTGTGAAAAGGCTAATTAGTGAGGAACAATGTCCCTAGCTAATCCATCACAAAGACTTGAAATGCATTCTGCGATGGACAAATTCCTAGCTAATTTGTCGCCATAGTTTTTATTTTTAGCGAGCAATTCGTTTCTCGCTAATTTGTCGCATAATATTGTAAAATTCAAAATTAGGGTAGCGACAAAAAACAGTCGTCGCTAACTCGTCGTAACGGATATATCATTCAGCTAGAAAAATGTTCCTTGCTAATTACTCGCTAAAGTGGAAATACGGATATTGAGCGCCTATGACCTAAGTAGCGAGAAATTTGTGACCGTTTAACAACTGACACACTTCGTTCGCTGATTTCAAGTCGCTGATTAGCGGGCGAAATACATTTGTCGCTAAGTTATCGCAAGTTTAATTTAGCGAGCGACTTGACAACTGCAATCTTGTCGCAAAGCAAAAGCTATATCCTACCTATTTTGTAGCAAATTACTCGCTAACCTCGTTGGAAATCAGTCGCAAATTTATAACAAATCTAAAGCTAATCGAGAAAATTTTAGAAGTAACTAGTCGCAATTGAGTCACTAATCAAAAGCTTATTTAGTGAGGAATTAGCGACCGTTTAACAACTGATAGACTTTTCTCGCTTATTTCATGTTGCTACTAATTTGTCAGAAAAAATGTTAGTCCTTATTCTATCCTTATTTCATGTTGCTACTAATCACTAACCTCTATATAAATCCATAGAAAATTCATGAAAAGTTTAAAGCAAATTTGCTAAGCACGCTAATGTAATTTGTCACAATTTTGTCACTAATATAAAGCTCTTTTAAATGAGACAATAATTAAAGTCTCAAAGTCGTGACTAATAATTAGCTAGCTAATTTTTAATAACTAATAATTTACAATATTCTAGCAAGAACTCAATTCTCAAAAATTTTACAAACAACTCAAATCAAAATCTTTTTCTTAAAAAATATTTTTTCTCTATTAGATCACAAATTTGTCGTTATTTTTAATAGAAAGTTTGCTGTTAATTTAAATTGAAGTTTAAAATTAATATATTTTAAAGACAAATTAAAAAAATTCAATATTTTTAGAAAATGAGAGCATAATGTTGATATTTTCAATCACAAAATATAGGGTAAAATACTTAAATAAACCAAATGCATGCAAATATTACTAATATCACCCAAAGCAAGAAATGATACTTGAATCTCCCAAAGTATTTTTTATACCAATCGAATTAGGGTAATTATATTTACAAATTTTAGTAGTAAATCGAATTAGACTAAATAGATTTATTAGGTGAGCTTTAACTACACATAAATCGAATTAGGCTAGCCAGATTTATGTATGGGCATGGGTGAAATGTTTTCAAATAAATCTAACTAGCCTAATTCGATTTATATAGGACGAAGGGCTTTATATAAATCTTAGACGAGTATGAAGAGACTATGCCATTTGAGTTATAGCTCATTCACATGCCATTGATTTATTAGGGTGATTTGCCCTAATAATAATAATAATACTACGTATTCACGATCACAAAAAATTATTTTCTATAATATTTTTTGAGGAAAAATAATAAATATTTAAAGAATAATTGAATACGTGCTCGCATTAAAATAATATTAAATATT
>NC_029787.2:25415499-25422749 GCF_000816755.2 Arachis ipaensis
TCACCCTAATAAATCATTGACATGTAAATCGAAACAGGGCAGCTAGATTTATATAAAGTCCTCCATCCTATATAAATCGAATTAGGCTGGTTAGATTTACTTGAAAACATATGAATGTGTAAATGGATATTACCTGTTTCAATTTATTAGTAATTAAAGCTCATCTAGTCAATCTATTTAGTCTAATTCGATTTACTACTAAAATTTGTAAATCTAATTATCCTAATTCGATGTGTATATAAAATGCCTTTGGGAGATTCATATACCATTTCTTGGTTTGGATGATTTTTGTAATATTTGCATGCATTTGGTTTATTTAAGTATTTTACCCCCAAAATATACTAGAAAAATATATAATAAATAAGATAATTAAATTATTATATATGAGAATTTATTTTTATATGATCGTTCAAGTTTTATTATTAATTAAAATTATTTTGAAATTCATTCAATAAAGATTAATTTGAGCTGGCTCTTGAATTAATTAGGATTGTCAAAATGAGCCAAATCTATCGGACTAGCTTGTTTACTTGACTTAAATAGATGGATATTTAACTCTAAAATCAAACTTGTAAAAATGCAAGTCTAAACAACTTAGCCATAGTTATCAGAACCGGACCGGCCGGCCAGTTCGACCAGAAAACTAGTGAACCGATGTCCTATCTGGTTCGATTCATTATTAAGACTAGACCTGCAATTGACTCGGTCAAAAGCGGTCAAATAGTTAAAAACCAGATGATTTTATCACGAACCAGACTCAGTTTAGGCAGTTGATGGCCCGCAGTTCCTCCTTGACCCACGTGCTCCACACGTAGACCAGTGGGGTGTGGGTCACTGTAGGAACATTTATTTGAATCCCCTTCAAAAGTGGCATCTCTAAGGTTCGATCCTTGAACCTAAGAGTGAGTAAAAGATGGATATTTGACTCTAAAATCAAACTCGTAAAAAATACAAGTCTAAACGACTTTGCCATAGTTATCAGAACCGAATCAGATCGGACCGATCGGTTCGACTGAAAAAATAGTGAATTGATGTCCTATCTGGTTCAGTTCATTATTAAGATCGGACTTGCAATTAACTCAATCAATGGCGGTCAAAAGTTGAAATCGGACAATTTTGTTATGAACCGGACTCAGTTTAGGCAGTTGACCCGCACTTCCTCCTTGATCCGCACACTCCAAACGTAGACTAGTAGGGTGTGGATCACTGTAAAAATATCTATTTGAATCCTATTCAAAAAGTGACTTTTTAAGGTTCAATCCTTGAACCTGAGAGTGAGTAAAAGTCCCCATCTCACTGTGACAAGTGAATCTTCAATAGATGTAATGCTTATAATTTATATATACCATATTATTTTATATGTGCCACTAGTAGATTTTTTATTATATTTGCTCATTATTTTATGTATTATATAAAAGTATCGATTATATCATAATTTACATATAATTTAATTAAATCAAATTTAAATAATATAAAATGTTATTATCATTTAATTTTTACTTTTAATATTTAAATTTTGATTTTATTATAATTTTATGTATTTATTAAATTACTATCGGGTTAAACAGTTCGACCAATAAGCTATCAGTTGAACCACACTAACTTAGTGATTCAGTAATTTGATCGGGTTAATTGTTGGTTCGATTCTGATAACTATAGTCTTAGCTCAATCAACAAAAAAATAACGAATTAAGATTTTTCATGTTTATTAAAAAAAATTTATCTATCTTATAATTTTTTTTAATTATTTTTTCAAAAAATCAAAATAAAAATTAAAAAACAAAAAAAATTAGTAACTCAAAAAATAAAACAAGTTATATTAATTTAAAAAACGTATAATTTCAAAATTAAAAACGCACGAATAAGCGTCCTTTCCATTACTTCAAATAAAAATTGTGTATAAGCCATTGTTCTGAAAAATCGAACCAGACCGATAGGTTCAACCGGGAACCGGTCATCTAGCCGGTTCGGTTGAAGCACAAAACCGTGGCAAAAAATCGGTAAAAAACCGGTTGAACTGGTAATTAACCGGTGAACCATTTGAACCGAACGGTTTTTTTCCGATTTTTTAATTTATATATATATACTATAAACCCTCCCCTTACTCACACACAAGTCCACAGAACCCAGCCCCCCTCTCTCTCTGCACACCACGGAACCCTAGCCCCATTTTTTTTCTCTCTCCCAGCCAACAGCAGCAGGAGGCCAGGAGCCACCGCCCAGTGCCAGCGCCGTCGTTGCCGACAAACTCGTCTCCTCAGCTAGCGTCTAGCCTCGTCGTCGCCGATCCTCTTCTCCTGGATCCCATTTCCTCGTGTCGCTAGGTCTCATCGCCGAATGGGTGGACGGTGCTGTCGCCTCCGGGCGGAACTGACCGTGGTGGCATTAGGAATCATCGCCTGTGGAAGCTCAATCCCGCAGCCCTGTCTCCTGTGGAAGCTCGGCGACGTTGCAGGAGCTTGACATCGTCTCCTCTGTTCCAGCGCGCTCTCTGTGTTCATCGTGCCTCTGTCATCGTCACCGTGCCTCTGTCACCGTCTCCTCATTCTTGTGATTACAAGTACCAAAATGTAAACTTGTTTCTAAAATGTTGAACTTATGTGAATTTGAGGGTTGATATGCCTTAGTTTTTGTTGAAAATAGTGAGTATTTAAATCGGTCCAGATTTTTTTTTGGAGATTTATTAGTTTTTAGAATCAAAAGTTTTGTTTATTGTGTTTTTGAGTTAAGGGTTTTACTAGTGGTAGAAGACTTGATATGAGGATTTGGACACCGTAATGAATATTCGTTCTTTGTTCTGATCGGAACATTGATTTTTTTAGGGATTCTCCTAGTGCTACTAATTGAAATTTGAATCATTAAATGATTATCTAATTTTTGGATTGAATGATTACTGATTAGTTGATTCATTTTAGTCCTGTTTTGTTCTTTGTATTGTTCTGTATTCTTGCTTTGAATGATTAGCTTTGCTCACTGCTGCTGTACTGTGCTGTGCTGAAAAAAATTGAGACTGAAATTGTCCTCAAAGCCTGAAATTTTGATAATCCTTGTTAATCTTCAGAAAAGTTTGTTGTTGCTGCTGCGTAATTTTTTATTGTGTTTTAATTGTTCGTGTTGTGGCTCTGCTCTGTTTTATTGTGTAATCCTAGTAAATATTTGCATGAAAGGTTCAATAAAGAACAGAAAGCTTCACATATTTTGCATTTGCTTGCAGTATAATTTCAAGGATAGCTCTGTGAATTTGGTGTATGTACCCCAGCCACATCCTCGGGCAATTGCTTCTCTGTCTTGGAAAACAATTGTCAAAGTGGCATGTGGGACAAATCACACAAGTGCTTGTTTTTACCATTCTTGATCTCAATTATTTAATCTTTTCTTTCATCTACTCATTATTTCTTTTTGAATGTTTAGTAGCGGTGGATAAGAATGGCTTTGTCTACTTGTGAGTAATTCTTTACTTTCTTAGTTCGGTATCTTAGCTTTGTAAAATAAGTTATAACTTAAGATTATCCATTTGTGTAGCTGGGGATTTGGTGGTTATGGAAGGTCTGTGCATAATTTTCAGATTGTTTGTCAATGTTCTGTAAAATACAAAGAAATCACAACAATCAGATGATTCAATTCAAATTGGTTTTATTTATTTATTTGGCTGGTTCTGTGAATTCTGCGTGTACTGCAGGTATGCTTGACACAAATTCAATTCCCTTCCTTGTCTTGTATATATATACACTCAAAGATATGTCTAAAGTCTAAACAAATTTATTGCATAAAGAACTTGATCTTTGCATAAAAATACTTGAGATTTCTATATTTTAGAGTCTGAGTAGTGAGAGCGTGAAAGGAAAGGTGATCTTGACCAGTATGAACTCTTATGGATGGGGATAGAAATATAGCCAGCAGACTTCTTGCAGTTAAGGTGATTGTCATATTACTAATAGTAAACTATACCTTTTTTTTTCATAAATACTATTATCACTTCTCATTAGTAACACTTATCATGTTTCACGGCAATATACTAGGACAGCAGAGAGGGAAGCAAGCTTGATTCTACCAATGCCCATAATGCAGAAGACAATTGATTATCTACTTTTTCTGCTAGATCAGCCCTATGTTGAGAGGTTTCTTAGTGCATATAAATTCTTGTGGAATAGGATGAGAGCAATTAGAATGGACCTGAGAATGCAGCACATTTTCTATGAAGAGGCTATTCTATGCTTGAACAGATGGTACTTTTTTTTTAACAAAAGTATAATAAAATCTGATTTTTTTTCTTATTGAAGTGGAAATAATTATCTATTTTTCTATAAGTTCCTTATATGCTATATTGATTAAGACTCAATACAAATATATATTGTGGCTACTTACAGATACAGTAGTTTCATATTTATTTGTTGGTAAAATTTTTCTAAAGGTTCTGATGCCTTTTATCAAGAATCTGCATCTGCTTGGTGATGTTTGTAAGAACAATATCTAGTGATGGTTAAAAGTTTAAAACTCATGAGGCTATTGAATTTTGTGGTTTAAGATCCAATTACACATCATTGCAATGCATGAATTATGTGAATACACAAAAGGAGAAGGATTTTCTGCAGGCTTTGATGCTCACTTCAATATTAAACATATGAACATAACTTCGGTTGAATTGTTTCAGATGTATGATGATTCACAGAAAGAAAGGAATACTTGTTCCTACCGAAAAAGAGTTTCGAGGCTATTATGCTCTCCTTAAATTGGATAAGCATCGTGGTTATAAAGTAAGTTATCCTTGTTGTGCTCATATCTTTAATGTTTCATTGCCAATAGAAAAACCTAAGAAAATAAGTAAGTTATCATAGGTTTAACCTGCAGAGCTATTCCTTAATCTCGCTAAGATGACTCTAGAGACAAGGCAGACTCCAGAAGTTCTACTTGCCTGCATGCGATGTAGCAAGGACTGTAATTTCAAATGGAAATTAAATTAGCTACTTTTTTTTTTACATTACTTAGCTTGATTATTATTAGGGGTATAGTGATTTCATTTGATTTTGACTTTAGCTTGATTATTGGGTCTTTATTGATTAATCAATTAATTAATTAATTAATTCAAGACAATTGATTTTATTCTATTCTTGATTTTCTCTGTTCTTGCTATAGTTTGTTGTTCTTTACTACTATTTATTTATTGTTCTTGGCTTCTTGCTATTGTTTGTTTGTTCTTGATTTTTTGTTCTTAATTTGTTGTTCTTCGTTATTGCTAACATTTTATTTGTTAATTTTTAATTTGTTGTTCTTCACTATTGGCTGCTTTTACTGTTTTTTTTTATTTTTTTGAATTTGTTAGTTTTTTATTTTAATTTATTAGTTCTATTATTTTTTGTTCTTGATTTTAATTTTTTTTATCTTCATTTTTGTTTTGATAGCTACTATTTTTTGCGTTTAATTTATTATTATTCTATTTTTGATTTTGATTAACTGATGTGCTATTATTTACCGATGTTATTTTTCTTTGATATTTTGTAGTTTGATCCCAGTTTAAATGACAATATTAGTGAAACTGAAGGTGAAATTAGTGGACATGTTCTTTGTGTAATTGATATGCTAAGTCTTAGGTGTTGTTTGTATTTTTTATTTCTTTTTTTATTTTCAATGTGCAATGAAGAACTGAGATGTGTAATGTATAATGAATTTTATAGAAGCAGAAACACATTTGTGTAGCCAGATTGAAACATCTCTAAAAAAGTGAGTGAATACTTACTTTTACATTATATTATAAGTGAGTTTTTTTCTTTGTTAGTTTACTAATTAAGTCATGTTATTGAGAGCTATTGAAAAGATAGAGTAGGCATTTGATCAAGTCCAAAGGCTTCGTTATTATCAGGTTAAGCTTCAATACATAATTCTTGAAACATGGTTTGAACTTTTTTAAACATGTATAATTTTGATAAACTCATTTATTATGTATGTGATATAATTTTTTTAGTTCAATGACTATAATAAAAAAATGAGGTTTATTTTAGTATAGCGACATACTCGCTATTGATGATGGTGGCAAATTATAGACTCTGTTGCGACTGAAACATTTGTGAGATACCTATCGATTTGTTACTATTTTAAAAGGAATTTGCGATGACATTTTGCGATAGTATTGCAACTAATTGACGATATATTATTTCCTAGCAAATTAGCGACTATTTCATAACTCTACTTTATCATTTCGAATAGCTTTGGTTTAGTGACAAAATTCCTACAAATTTGAATAAGGATTTTCAAAGATTAGCTATAGATTTGCTATAAAATGTGACAGATTTGCGACCATATTAGTGGACAACTTGCGACGAGTTAGGTTCGGAAAAATTTCTCGCTAATTAGCGTCAACTAATATTTTTATTTTGTCTACGAAGTTAGCTTGCATTTAGCGATGAGTCTGCTATAGTAGAGTTTGTCGCTAATTAGCGACTACCGTTTAGTCCATTTCTTCTATGGAATTAGCTTTTACTTTAGTGACTGATTTGCGACTATCTAATCGGTAGCTAAAAAACTTTTCGATAAATTAGCGATTGTTGTGTTTGCCACACTGATCTGCGACTTGTAATTAGCGAGGAAAGCATTAGTTGCTAGGCGGTAGCTAATCCGTCACAAATTATATTCTGCGTCAGATTAGCGATGATTTTACGACTCTTTTTGTGTTTGCTAATCGAACATATTCTTTTGAAAATTTCCAGGCACTTCATTATTCATGTCGGCATGCCTTGGTATGCTGTGCATATGCACGCTTGACCTGGTCCACCTATGTCCATGATGTGTATCGTTTTAGATCCGTGTTTGATGTATATCAAATGAGATTCATACCTCCAATTTCAGAGGGATTTTGGTTGCCGTATGATGGTCCGACCGTCAAACCTGATCCGGCAAAGAGACGTGCGTCTGAGGGGCGTCCCAAGACCACCAGGATACGGACTATCATGGACGAGGTTGACCCAAACAGGCCAAAGAGGTGTGGACTTTGCAGACAGCCCAGTCACACCCGTCGGAGTTGTCCCCAGAGAGGAGTGACGATTGGTTCCGCATCTGCCAGTAATGTGCAGTGTCACCGCTTTTTATTGTGTTATGTTGTATTTCAATTAAGAGTTTTAATTCCGATGTATGCTTCATTTTATGCTCCACCTCCACCTCCGTGACGACCTGAACCCCCCAACCCCACCTCCACCTCCCTGACCATCATCCGATCCTTCGTCATCCTCGTCACCACCTCCACCTTGACTGTCATCCCC
>NC_029787.2:25422820-25425964 GCF_000816755.2 Arachis ipaensis
CGTCAGGCTCGACCTCCACCACGACCTCCACCTCCACGCAGTCCACGACCCCTCCCACCTCGCCTACCACAACCCCTCCCCTCCATCACATCAATGGCCTTCTCCAGCCAAATCCACTCACGTTGGCTAGATCGTGTCCCAACATGCTGCCTCCGAGCAACCCTACGGTTGTTTGGGACATCAGGCAACTGATCCATGTCAGGGACTTATTCGATACCTTTCTCTATCACTTGAGCTGGTATCGCAGCTACCTTAGGATCACCAAGGATGAGCTCGGGCGATAAGAACCTCCTGCTATGCTGGTACCACCAATCAAGGTACTCATGAGAAGGACCTAAATCCGCAACAATGTTAAGCTATAGCACATGTTGCGTCCTGTTGTCCCAATGAATGTACCAACTCTGTAGCATCAATGGAAATCAACGATCTCTGTCCCTCTCATCCTTCGACATCAGAAAATCTATATTCAGGGCAGCACGAGGTCTACCCTAAACCCCACCAAACTGAGGAAGCACCTGATCGACTGGATGCCACTCAATGACAGCGAAATAGATCAACGTTGTCGCAGCCTTGCACAGTACCAGATGTCGTGGCTCTAATATCTCGAGGTGCACCACCTTGACAACCTCCGCCAGATTATATGGCATCCACGGGAACTATGCAGACAAGTACTTATTGTTAGTCACCATAAATAGTAAAAGATGCAACACGACATATACATGGAAATGAAAAAACAATTAGCCACAAATACTCACATCCCCGGGCTGGAGTAAATCAATCCTCAGCCTCCAATTCGCGACACGAGACCCCTTGTCGCTCAAGCTCGGCTGATAACCTGACCATCTGATAATCACAACATTTAGTTAATAATAAAGTGAACTGCTAAATAATGAAAAAGAGTCTACATAACTAAAGGGAGAGTACCTCGACGCCAATGAAAAACATCAAACCCGTCCCGCGGAATCCAGGGAACCTCCAGAAGATCCACGACTGGAGGAGCTGTGTTGGACTAGCCAACTTGACGACGCTTTTGTTTGCCACACGACACATGCACCTGTATAGCCATGACAGTGCAGCAGAACCCCAACTGTACTGACCCATGTCCTCTAGCCTGGCGACATAAGGTAGCCAATGGATATGGAGTTGGGTATCTGACTTGTCCCCGAACAGCTGCGTAGATAGGAGCATCATGATATACGCACGGGTATACCTCCTAACCGTCTCCTTGTTTGCCCCCTGTGGAAGCTCACTAAACGTCTCTTAAAACCATGTGCACTTCACTATGAACTTGTTGATGCAGTTCACAGGAGGCAATACCCCAGCAGCTCCTCAAATCACACCCACGCTGGCTGGCCACCCTCTATATATCGTGGAAAGTCTGTCAGGCATCCGCTAACATACTGGCCGTCAATCGGGAGCCCGAGCTGGTATTCTACATCTTGGAGGGTAATCGTAAACTCCCCAAACAGCATGTGGAACGTATTCGTCTCAAGCCGCCATCTCTCTATGAAGGCGCTCACCAGTGGCTCGTCCAATAGAAATCAACTCTTGTTCAGTCTTGCAAGATGTTACAAACCGGCTATCTGCAAATACGGAACGATCCTATCATCCAACATCATACTATGTTACCGTCTCATGCTGTTGATGCATCGATGGGACTGCATAACGATAGAAAATTCCTTCTCACAATATCTACAAAAAAGTGTTCAATGCATAAAAAACTCTAACCACCATAGACATTGCATGTGCTATCTTTAAAAACATGTTTATAATAACGCCCTACTGATTTTTCGTAGATAAAAACACAAATCACTACATAATTCATGATCCAATTCTTGAAGGTAAAAAAAAAAATTAATACGGCATATACTCCTCCACGAGTACACAACAACTGCCTAAGTGCCTCACAAGTCGAAAAAAAAAATCTGTTTTTTTATTAACACACTCAAAAAATCTATAGTTAATCCTATTCATAAATATATACTTAACCCTACTCATAGTTAATAACTCACTAATTCTAACATGAACTAAATTCAAATATCTACTTTTTTTTAATAATCCGTAACTAATGATTCTAACCAACTACAATGACTAATTTTTTTCAAAAAAAAAAAAAGGATTTCACTAACCTCGAGGTGGACGACACCAGCAATGTGTGCGACTCCATCTAGTCGATATAGACGATTCGAATCGTCCTCCATGTGTGCAGATCCGGTTATTTCCGGGTTGCTTTCAGAGATTTTCGGATCTGGGTTGTGGGGTTGAGTGTGGGGTATGTGGGTTTTCTACTTCGAATGAAATGAATTCGATTTGTATATATAGCGAAGGCCCATGCAAATCGAATCCATTAGATTCGAATTATGAGAGACGGAAACAACTAGTAAATCGAAATAATGGGTATCGATTTACAAAACCATCAAATTGAATCCATTGGTTTCGAATTACCTTGGACGTTTTTCCAGTTGGCTAAATCGAATCTATTAAATTCGATATACCTGGTATATAAATCGAAGCAAATCCATTCGATTTACTATCATGTTAACCATGTACGTAATTCGAATCTATTTGATTCGATTTTCATCAAGAACTTTTTCACCTAATTTGAATCCAATGGATTCGATTTACTTCGTGTTTCAATAATTTGAATCCAATGGATTCGATTTACTTCGTGTTTCAATAAATCGAATTTATTCAATTCGATTTATATAGAAATGTGCTTTGGGACTTTGATGTTGCATTTTCTAGCGTGGGACATCCAAGTAATATTGGTGTGCATTTGGTTTATTGAGGTGAATTGTCCTTATTTTTAATATATATTTTATATTAATAATTAATTTAATGATTATTTTTAGTATACACGTAACATAATTGATTAAATTAATATGATTTAATTATTAAAAAACCTATATAAAAATAAAAAATTAAGAGAGCTTAAAAATTTATCGGAAATTAAAACCTCACGGATATGGTATGTGCCATGGAGATGGACCCATGGCAAGAGTAGTTGAGTTGAAACAAAAAATAATTAGGAGATCTGCTATGCTAACTAACTGGACACCTTGAAAGTCAAAATATATACAGCAAGTTTGTTGCTTCTTGCGGTTGTGAATGAATTTCTCATGTGGCTGTCCCTCCTTACCCCTT
>NC_029787.2:25425975-25426295 GCF_000816755.2 Arachis ipaensis
AAGAAAATATAAGCATCACTTTTCTTAATTGATATATAATAATATTTTCACTACATAAATTAAAATAAATTAGATACACAATTTTATATAAAAGTTATAGAATTTCTTAATGCAGCTCTACTTTTGGAGGCGTGGAAAAGTGAATGAGATTTCAAACGAGTACAATAGTAGAATGAAATCATTCGCGAAAATATGGCTAAACAACTAAACAAGAACCCCAGCCTTTGGAGGTTTTGATACTTTTGGGAAGTAATTAAAGACCGTCGTAATATCGGATACTTCCACTAATAATTAACTTTCTTTATTGCACACGTGATTTT
>NC_029787.2:25426349-25427667 GCF_000816755.2 Arachis ipaensis
ATCTAATTTTTTTATTTTTTAATAGTATTTTTAACAATTAAAAAAATACTTAACATAAAATTACAAAATTAAAAAAAAATCTCATTTTCTAATCATATTTCTAAAAAATTATATTAAAATTTAATCTCTAAACCACTTTTTTAAAATATATGTTTAACATCATAAAAATGCGAGATATTTTTTACCGAATTTTCAAAAATCGAAAGTAATTTTGATAATTTACCATAATATAAAAATCACAATGTATTTTCTATTTGGTTGAAATCGATAAATAACTTTTAAACAAAAAAAATCAACTCTAGAGTATCTGATCACTTTAACTAATAAATACACATATTAAAAAAATCTAACATCATTACTACGATGCACGGAACACTGACATGGACATGGGACACGCCGACACGCAAATTTTAAAATTTTATAAATGGGGACACGCATACATATAACATATAAAGTATTTTTTTAGATAAATCGTACTAGTATTTTGATATTTTATTGATATTAAAATATAAATTAATTTTTTTAATTATTTTTAGGTTTAATTACTCTGTTGGTCCCTATAGTTTTGTGAAAATTTCAATTAGGTCCCTATACTTTTTTTCCTTTTAATTGGGTCTCTCCCACTAAATTTTTTTTCAATTAGATCCCTCTTAATAGTAATTGACTTAATTTTATAGGGACCGAACTAAGAAAAAAAATTGGTGCAGAAACCCAAATAAAAGGAAATAAAAGTGTAAAGACCCAATTAAAAAAAATTTTGGTGCAAGGACTTGATTAAAAAGAAAAAAGGTACAGGGACCTAATTAAAAATTTCGCAAAACTATAGGGACCAACAGAGTAATTAAACCTTATTTTTAATGTCTTATTTTAATTATATCAAGTATTTAAAATATTTTTTGTTTTAATAAATAATAATATATAGTATATATAAATTTATTTCAAGAATATATGTTAAGAATAAGACTGGACATGCTGACATGTAATGGTATTTATGTGTGTCCAAGTGTGTCCGGAAAAGAATTTTTTATTTTTTATTAAGACACAGTTGGATACAGCAGACACGCGTATCGGACAAGTGTCAGTGAGTATCGTGTCCGAAATGTGTCCAACACGCAGACACGACAACTCAACGAAATGTCCGTGCTTCATAGAACATAATAATGATCCAAAAATATTTTTCACAAGTAACTTATCAATATATATTAACTTTTGAAATATAATTTTTAAAAAATTATAGCAAACATATTTAACTTATGTAAAATAATTTTATATTTTTAAATGCTTTTGTGTTTCATTATATATATATATATATCAAATA
>NC_029787.2:25428339-25431463 GCF_000816755.2 Arachis ipaensis
AATTTAATTATAGATACAATATATTAGATTTTGTCATATATGTAAGATAGACTGAATTGTGTTTTTACTCGTAGAAATACACGATTTTACATTTTTATTCCCTTATTTTCTATGTCCCAATTTTTTTTTTTTGAGTTGATTACATAAAAACACTAGGAAAAATTACAGTTTTTTCAAAATTACGAAATTGCTTTATATAAATTTGATCCGAACAGAAGTCTAATTTGTGTTAAAGAAGGTCGAAATCCTAGGTTTTGTCCCTTTCTGTCTCGGTCTTTCACTTTTTTTTATCTCTGAAGTTCAAAATTGAATGTACCGGTGGCGGCAACTGGGCCAACTTTGCGGTTCTTACTCTCTCCTTTCAACATTTTCTTTTTCTCTTGTCGTTACGGATACTACAAGAAAATTGCTTAATAATGTCGGATTTATCAACAAAATAACGAAAATAATTTGTCGGTGAAGAGATTACTATCAGATTTTTTGTCAAAAAAATTTTGACGGCATAAGCCTCTCCAATAATTAATTATTGTTAGATTTTTTAGTTACCGTCGGATTTTGCAGCGGATTCGTTGACAAAAAATTATTAGGCTACCAGCAGAAAGTTTCCGTCGGTAATTTTAGCACCACATTATATTGTTTCGCGCTTACTTATCTTTGGAGTTTTTTTTTTTCAGTACATCTGACGGTAAATTTATATTAAGGTGAATGCTACCCTACCCTCTCTAAAATAATATGTAAGTTACCCTCTCATATTTTAATTAGGTGTTTATTTTAACCTGAGTTACTTTAATCTCATGAGAGTTAATAATATCTTGGAAAACGGTGACGGCCTGACAGAAAAAGAAAATGGAACATCCAATAAAACGGTGATACTTAGAGGCACAACGACGACAAAGGAGTGGAGAGGAGTAAAAGCAATTAGAGAGAGTTGGAGTACCTTTTCTAGAAGAATGATTTAGGAAGAGAAAACAAGACACCCAATGAGACGGTGATGCTTGGAGGCGTAACGACGACGATGAGGGAATACAATGGGGAGGAGTAAACGCAATTAGAGAGAGATTTGGAGTACCTTTTCTGGAAGAATGATTTGGGAAGAGAAAATAAGACACCCAATGAGACAGTGATGCTTGGGAGGCGTAATGAGGACGACCAAGGAGTGGGGAGGAGTAAACGCAATTAGAGAGAGTTGGAGTACCTTTTCTAGAAGAATGATTTCGGAAGAGAAAACAAAACACCAATAAAACGGTGATGCTTGGGAGGCGCAACGACGACAAAAGAGTGGAGAAGGTAACTCAGGTTAAAATAAACACTCAATTAAAATGTGACACATCAGAGAGGGTAACTTACATGTTACTTTAGAGAGGGTAGGATAGCATTCATCTTATATTTTTAATTATTTTTTTAGTATAATTAGTAGTAAAATTCTAAATAATAGAAACCAAATAATGATTTTATTAAAATCCAAGTATATGTACAGAATAAAAAGTCAAATAAATAAAATACAATCAAATAGTCTAGAACAAAACCCTAGTCACCAGGATCCTAATAGTCACCGTCATCATCATCCCACCTAGTCCTGCTCAGACGTCAGACTAGACTGTGATTCAGTGCCCCTCAATCAACACTACTACCACCAGCAGCACCGCTGCCATCAGTGCGCATCCGCTCGTGGTACACTGTCATCTATTGCTCCATGCGTTGAATTCACTCTAGCTCTTGCCTGAGGGAATTTGTGTCTGACACATGTACGAGGATCTTGTTATAGCTTTCTCAAACTGTTGGAGCTGCTGAGCCTGTTAGTGAAGGCTCTAGGTGAGATTATGCACCTGCTCTCTCAAATCGACGCTATCATTTGCTTCGACAGGGCTAGTGACAGAGGCGGTTGAAGCATTCAATGTGGAGGTGCAGAGGTTGTTGGTGAAGAATGATCTGAATCGTTAATTCTTGTACGGCTCAGATGCGATCTTGTGCCAAATAGTCATGATCGATGACTGAATCAGCGGAGTTGTTGCTATAACACCCTACCACACAAAGCCTTACGTTATAGTCGTAAATCAGAAGTGGTGAGGTATTACGACCTCTAAAATAAAAAAGTACTTATGCATATTTCCAAGGGATATAATATATTAGGAGCCTGTGAAAAGAGGATAACAAAAAAAAGAATCGCATCACACTCGAAAACGTTAACGATAAAGGCGTCAATATCAGAAAATAGAAGAAAGACCGTCTAGAATGTATTACAAACCAGAAGTATACTCAAAATACAATCCTGTTTCTTCAAAGTAAAACCTCTAAGAGGGATACACAGTTACTTATACAAAAGTAGAGAATAACTATACTAGATATAAAATGCAAAAGAGTCTTTGCTTTCCAAAGAGAGTCCGGTGATGAGGAATTTACAAATCATAAACTACAGGCAAGTGCACCAAATCATATCAAGTAATACCACGGGAGTGGGTTATCATTCTCATGAGGATTAACGAATTAAGCAACTAATAGTCAATTGATTATTCTAGTCAGACAATCAAAAATAAGGGTTTCAATAGTAAATAACATGAAAGTAGAAAAATTAAACAAGAACAAACTAAAAGTGATCAATAAAATAATATAATAAAGATAGTTAAGGTGTCAAAGATATTTAAATTTCAGGATTAACAATTATTGCTATCTACTTTGATCATGCAAAGATATAATTCATGGTAAACCCTAAGTAATTGAATTCCAATTCTTTGGTAATTCAATTTCTTCTAGTCTAATCAACTGTCAATTTCTTGATTAATTAATTATGCTAAAAGGTTTAGTACAATCTCTGGTTTACAAGCCTCACAATTCTTAAGAACCCAAAAAAATCAAGTTATATGTCACGTATCAAATTAGTTTTAGATAATTGAAGAATTATGAGAAAGAGTTTCTAGCCTAATTCCAATGATTTTAACCTTTCCAAGATTCAGAGGAATTCAACTCAGATTAGAGTTATTTTCCAATACACTCTAATCCTTAGGATGAAGAATGAAACTCAATTCTTAAATAAAAATTATAATATTAATCCATAAAAATAAATAGAGCTCCTTACCTTAATCATGGAAGTTTAGTTGCCCATAGTGCAGAAATATTGAAATCTTAA
>NC_029787.2:25432029-25434316 GCF_000816755.2 Arachis ipaensis
CATGAAATTGGCTTGGGCTGGGTTGCTGGCGTTTAGCGCCACTTGGGTGGTGTTTGGCGCTAGTTCTGATGCAAATTTATCACCTTAACTACAAGTCCAGCATTTAGTGCCGGTATCTTGGCGTTTAGCGCCGAGACACCCGAACGGTAGTGGTGCTGGGACGTGGACTAGCGTTTAGCGCCACTTTCACGGCATTTAGTGCCATGAGTTCAGAGAGTAATCATAAACTATTTCATATCGTTGGGAAGTTCTAAAAGTTGGCTTTCTAATGCTGCTAGAAACGTGTCATTTGGACCTCTATAGATCAAGTTATGCTCATTGGAGTGTGAAGAGGTCAAGGTTGACAGAATCCACGAATTCTCTCTGCACCTGTCTTCAATTCTTGGTTTCTCCCTGTGCTTTTGGTTCTCTTTTCCTAACATTTCCATACAAGAATCATGAAACCAAGAAAATCAAAGAAAAGTACTTAAGATGCTCATGCATCACAATACCAAACTTAAACTCTTACTTGTCCTCAAGCAAGCAATCAAAAAATCATGGCTTAGTCATCAAACTTTTCAACCTTAAAATACAAGGGTGAATTGTTTCAATCCAAATGAGTTTGGTTAGCCGTTTCACTTATGCACAATTCATCACCTTGAAGCAAGCTTATTTAACTTCCTTCCACCGTTTATTTTCATTGGGTGCTTTGCACCTTGAGCCTAGCCATGACTCTAAATGTTTTGTCTCAAATTTTGCTCAACACAGAAACACCACAAACACTTGATTGGGGAGCTCTTTGAGCTTACAATGTCCTCTTAACATTCTCCATCATTAGTGCTCAGAGCCTTTGGCTTTCTCTTCTTTTGGGGCCGAGGGGGGTACTTTGCACCTTGAGCCTAACCATGACTCTAAATTCTTTATTTTTAAGCTTTTGCTTGATATATAAGCATCACAAGCACTTGACTCAAATCCTTAGTCAGTGGTACTCAGAGCCTTTCAACTCCTTTTTATTATTTATTCGTTACATGTTGCTCATTCAAGACTTTGTCAAGTGTAAAGATCTCATAATAATCTTCTAGACTAAGGCCTTAAGAAATTTGGCTCAGCTTATGTTAAACATTCTTAGTTAGTCAGGCCTTCCAAACTCACATTGTCATGCTCTTTATGATCAATCCCTTTTTTCTTTTTTTTTTTTCTTTCTTGGCACATGATCCTTGTCCACATTTAGGAGCAAGCACAATTATAATTGTAGGTTGTGATGGACAAATAATGATATGCACTTGACTAACAAGACTCATAAATGCATTATATAGGATAAAACAAAATAACATGCATATAATTAAAAAGGTAGGAAGCAAATAGAATTCAACAACCTTAGTTCTCGTTATCATGATCTTCATCATCTTCCTCTTCATCATCCTTAGACTATGTAGAGCATAGCCTCCAACACCAAACTTAGAATGGTTTCTTGTCCTTAAGCAACAAAGAAAAATAATGGTGATGGAAATAGGAATAATCATGATTGTCTAGTGAAAATAAGGAAGCAAGGCAAAAATTCATTCAAATAAAACAAACAAAAATTAAAAACAAAATGAAAAGAAAGACAAAATAAAGCAAAATAAACATGTTTCTAATGTATTGGCATGATGGTGGACCTTGCATGGGTGAAGTATGGCAACACCAAACTTGGTGGGAGAACAACAAACTTATTGTGACACAATCAATGAGAGGTTGGGTCAAGTACCCAGTGAAATGCAAGCATCATGTTGGTGTAGTAACACCAAATTGAATCCATGAAATACATATGCAACATGAAGCAAAGCAAAAAAAATGAAAAGAAATTACCTAACGTTGGGTTGCCTCCTAACAAGTGTTTTTTTAACGTCACTAACTTAACGGTTGGTTCTTGAATTTTCTTCCTCTTCTTCCAGTTAGTTAAGAGAAAAGACTTCAGTGGACATGAGGAGAAAAAGGATACACACAAAAAATTAACCCCCATACAACTCTCTGATTCACTAGGACCAAGGAAAGCATATTCAAGTGTTGAGAAGAAGACTCCAATTCGAATGTGGGTGGTGCATTCAGATTTTTCTTCTCGGAAGCTTATATGCATAGATTTGAAGGGACTTGTATGGCTTCATCCTAAATTATTGGAAGGGTTAAGTACTTTTTTCGTTCCTAAGGTTTGAGGTCAAAATCAAAATCATCCACGGCATTTTTTTTGTATTAAAATCATCCTCAACGTCACAAAACATTATAAAATCATCCTTTTCACCCTAAAAAGACAAATTTACCCTTATAAAAA
>NC_029787.2:25435912-25439558 GCF_000816755.2 Arachis ipaensis
TTATATAGGATAAAACAAAATAACATGCATATAATTAAAAAGGTAGGAAGCAAATAGAATTCAACAACCTTAGTTCTCGTTATCATGATCTTCATCATCTTCCTCTTCATCATCCTTAGACTATGTAGAGCATAGCCTCCAACACCAAACTTAGAATGGTTTCTTGTCCTTAAGCAACAAAGAAAAATAATGGTGATGGAAATAGGAATAATCATGATTGTCTAGTGAAAATAAGGAAGCAAGGCAAAAATTCATTCAAATAAAACAAACAAAAATTAAAAACAAAATGAAAAGAAAGACAAAATAAAGCAAAATAAACATGTTTCTAATGTATTGGCATGATGGTGGACCTTGCATGGGTGAAGTATGGCAACACCAAACTTGGTGGGAGAACAACAAACTTATTGTGACACAATCAATGAGAGGTTGGGTCAAGTACCCAGTGAAATGCAAGCATCATGTTGGTGTAGTAACACCAAATTGAATCCATGAAATACATATGCAACATGAAGCAAAGCAAAAAAAATGAAAAGAAATTACCTAACGTTGGGTTGCCTCCTAACAAGTGTTTTTTTAACGTCACTAACTTAACGGTTGGTTCTTGAATTTTCTTCCTCTTCTTCCAGTTAGTTAAGAGAAAAGACTTCAGTGGACATGAGGAGAAAAAGGATACACACAAAAAATTAACCCCCATACAACTCTCTGATTCACTAGGACCAAGGAAAGCATATTCAAGTGTTGAGAAGAAGACTCCAATTCGAATGTGGGTGGTGCATTCAGATTTTTCTTCTCGGAAGCTTATATGCATAGATTTGAAGGGACTTGTATGGCTTCATCCTAAATTATTGGAAGGGTTAAGTACTTTTTTCGTTCCTAAGGTTTGAGGTCAAAATCAAAATCATCCACGGCATTTTTTTTGTATTAAAATCATCCTCAACGTCACAAAACATTATAAAATCATCCTTTTCACCCTAAAAAGACAAATTTACCCTTATAAAAAAGAAATTTTTTAAAATTAAAAAATACAAAAATAAATTATAAAATTAAAATTATAAAATAAAAATTAAACTCCATACTCCATTCCAGATCCCACCTTCACCTTCAGCCCTAACCCTCCCTCATCAACATCCTCTCATCTCTCTCATATATCCTTAAAAAGACACCCACATAGCTGCGCCGCCAACCTCCCAATCGGTGTCGAGGAGCTTCCATCTGTAGCAAATCGCCGCCTATCAACTCACCGACAACGACGACCACATCCACCACGAAGGGAGTTTCGAGCACCGTCGACCAAGTGCCGCACGTTCTCTAGACCTCTTCGCTGGCGACGACAACCACGGCTCCACAAATGGAGTTTCGAGCGCCGTTGTTACCTCACGCAACCAAAGCTCTCGACCCCCGACCCTATGCCGTCCGTTCCTCCCGACGAAGCAATTGACGGCGTCTCCTCGCCGTAAAAGACGACGTCAACAACCACGCGAAGGTAGCCCGTGTCTTCCTCGCGTCCAACAACAGCCTCCATTAGTCCTAAGCTCCCCTGTTTGTGTTCTGTTTGTTATTTTCCTTTTTCTTAAACTATTAATTGAAAGGAATGAACATGAATAAATTAATTATTGTTAGTGCTGTTGTTGTTAGCAGAAGAGATATGGTAGTGGGTAGGGAAGAAAATTACTGTTATTTCTTTCTGTCTTTTCTTCTATTGTTATTATTGGTAGTGTTGGTAGATTGTAAGAAGGAGTCTGTGGGTTGCGTCTGGTAGTGAAAGAGTGATAGTGGGATGAAGGTAGAGGTGTGGGTGACTGGGTGCGTGTCGTGGTGGATGGCTGAGGTTTAGTGGGTCACTGGTGAATGGATGAGGTTGATCGGTGGTGGGTGGGTGAGAAAAGCTTGACTTTAATTAGAAAGCAAAACGGGTCCCCTCCCAGGTCTGGTGCATATGAAGTAATTAACATCCCCCTTGAACTTTTGTGATGAAATATTATCTTTAATTTCTAGAGATGGTGGCAAAGCTCCCACATCTTGTATTCCATCTATCCCAACATCTTTTGCAATGGACTTGTCGCTAATAATGTAACTGGAATGAAGATTTTATTGGGAAAAGGGTTTTTTAATTTTAAAATTTATTTTTTGTAAGGGTAAATTTGTCTTTTTAGGGTGAAAATGATGATTTTATAACGTTTTGTGACATTGAGGATGATTTTAATACAAAAAAAATGTCGGGGACGATTTTGATTTTCATCCCAAACCTTAGGAATGAAAAAAGTACTTAACCCTTATTGGAATGTACAAGCATGGAGTGTGCATGGCTTCTTCCTTTATTTGTGCATCTTTCTCTTCTTCCATGTGTGAGGGTGGAGAGTTTCTAATTCAGTAGAGTATGAACTCCTTTGATTGATTTTCTCACCTTCTTTTGTAGGATTTTGCATTGTTTCTCTTGGGAGAAAATTTGCATGTTCCTTTGTCACCTCTTATAGCCTTTGAGGATATGGAATTCTAGGTGTATAAGGCTTCACTGTCTCCTTCTCCTTTGATAGAATAGATTTAAATGCTCCTCCTTCCTCTTCTTTGTTGGATTTTTCAGTGATCATGAAAAGAAATTTAAAAATCATGATTTTGAAACTTTTTATGATGAACTAGGGATTTCACATAACTTTTTTTATCCAAGAACAACTCAACAAAATGGTGTTATTGAACGAAGAAATAAAAGTCTTCAAAAATGGCTAGAGCCATGCTATGTGAAAGCAATGTTCCTAAGTTTTTTTAGGTCGAAACGGTCAACACAGCTTGTTACATTCTAAATAGATCAATCATTAGAAAGTTTTTGAAGAAAATACCTTATGAGTTGTGGAAAGGAACCCTTCCTAATCTCAAATATTTCATATATTTGGATGCAAATGTTTTGTATTGAACTCTAAGGATAACTTGAAAAAATTTTATTTAAAGACTGATGAATGCATTTTCATGGGATATTCCACATCTAACAAAACTTATAGAGTTTATCACAAAAACTCTAGAGTTATTGAGGAATCCATACATGTTACTTTTTGCAACTCTAATGCTATTTCAAGTTTCATGGAAGAGATATGGTAAGTGAAGAGAGCAAATGATTCAAAAACACATACTCTTAATAGAGTCTTCTATTCCCAATAACGTATAGGATCGATCCTCAAAACTAGAGATCGATCCTCTAGTTTGAATTTGCGTTAAATATAGCACTCCAGCACGTGAGGATCGATTCTCTAAAGTAACATATGGATCGATCCTCTAGCGTTAAATTTCAGCAAATTGAATTTTGAATTATAGTGCTTTGTGCATGATTGGTTGGGTTCTACGCTTCATAATCCATTATAAACAAATTAGGATTATCATAGCATGACCCATACTCTTCTTTAATCATGAATTTTGAAATCGTAAGTTAAAAATTATTTTACTTTAATTAAAACATAATTTTAACTTGAGATAAACTTGATTTACCTTGACAAGTAAAAACTAAAGTTCTATAATTAAAACTTACTTGTTAGACTTTTCCTTGTCATATCATCTTCGTTGCATGCATGATTGATTTTTTAACGAGCTTGTGCTTGAGTTTAATATAAAATTTTTTTTGTAAAAATTTGTTTTTATCTGTTGTAAAATGATAAAAACT
>NC_029787.2:25440326-25454735 GCF_000816755.2 Arachis ipaensis
ATTAATTAAATTTATTACTTTTTTAAAATACTAGTTATTTCATGCATAAAAATTATATGTTATTATTTATCAAAACACATAAACATACATATCATGATAAGAATAAGAGCATGCATTCAACTATAGATTTTTTTTTTTTTAACTCGTGAATCCTCTCCTTTAATATGGAGATCGATCCTCTGGTAGCAAAATACCGAAAATTCAGCTTTCTTAATACTTGAAAAACACAGTTAAAACATTTATGATCCAACAAACGTTTTTATCAAACCAATATAAAATATACGATTTCTAGAATATTATAATTTGGTTTAATTAATTTGTGAGAGAAAATTATTTTCATTTTATGATAAAATTCTAAAGTCTTACAATTAATATGTTGAATATTGAACCTTTGATTTTGTCACCTTTCTTTCTTTCTTTCGAAAATTCATAATAAATAAAAGCCCTGAATTTATAAAGCAAATGCTGTTGTTAAAATTCACTTTCAACTTTTGATATTCAAATAATATTGATGCGTGCGTCGTCAAAATTTAAATTCTATTCTTTCATCAACAAGTAATAAATTTTTTTTCACCAAATATTTTATATATATAATTTTAATACACTATCAGTATAAAATAATTTTACACATATAACTAATTATATATCGTTACAAACAACAACAAACAACAATAACAACAAACAACAACAACAACAAAGTTTTGTCCCACTAGGTGGGGTCGGCTACATGAATTAAACGATACCACTGAATTCTGTCATGTATCATGTCTACAAAGAGACCGTTTACATGTAGATCTCGTTTGACCACCTCATGGATGATCTTCTTAGGTCTTCCTCTACCTTTCAACCATTGTCCATCTTCCATCTCATCCACCCTCTTGACTAGGTATTCTTCTGTCGGTCTTCTTCTCACATGTCCAAACCACCTGAGACGTGATTTTACCATCTTTTTCACAATGGGTGCTACTCCAACTCTCTCCTTTATATTTTCGTTCCTTATTTTATCCAATCGTGTATGACCACTCATCCATTTCAACATCTTCATCTCTGCCACACTTAGCTTATGTTCGTGCTCCCCTTTGGCCGCCCAACACTCTATACCATAAAGCATAGCCGGTCTTATAGCAATGCGATAGAATTTACCTTCAAGTTTTAAAGGCACTTTTTTGTCACATATAAAACCAGATGCACTCCGTCATTTTGGCTAACCTGCTAGGATCCTATGATTTACATCCTGTTCAATCTCTCTATTATCCTGCATGATGCACCAAATATACTTAAAACTTTTAACTTTTCGTAGGGTGTTTTCTCCAATCTTCACCTCTATATTAGGGTTTTTCCTTCTCAGACCGAACTGACATTCCATATATTCCGTCTTGCTACGACTTATGCGCAGACCATACACTTCTAGAGCTTCTCTCCTCAAGTCCAACTTCTTATTTAGGTATTCCCTTGACTCTCCCATAAGGACGATATCATCGGCAAAAAGCATGCACCATGGCATAGGTTCTTGGATGTGCTCTATGAGTACTTCCAAGACTAATGTGAAAAGGTATGGACTTAAGGATGATCCCTGGTGTAATCCTATACCAATAGGAAAATCCTCTGTGACACCACCTTGAGTCTTCTCACTAGTTTTGTCCCCATCATACATGTCTTTAATTGCTCGAATATATGCGATCCTTACTCTCTTATTTTCTAAAACCTTCCATAAGACCTCCCTTGAAACCCTATCGTACGCTTTTTCCAAATCAATAAACACCATATGTAGATCCCTTTTATTACTATGATACCTCTCCATCATCCTTTTTAACAGGTATATCGCTTCGGTGGTGGATCTGCCTGGTAGGGCTGTCAAAATGGGCCGAGCCCATTGGCCCGGCCCGTTATCCGTTTAATGGGCAGGCTTTTGCCTCCAATTGAGGCCCATTTAAATTTCGGGCTAAACAGACTGAGCCCGATTAACCCGAAAAAAATTGCGGGTTAAACAGGTTAGCCCGCGGGCTAAACGGGGGCCTGCATAAATTTTGGTTTTTTTTCTAAAACCGAAATTTTAGATTTTAGGCAAACGGTATTCGAAAAAACCCGACCCGAATTGTACAAAAATAATAGATTTAGAGAATTATTAAGCCGATAAACCATGAACCATAAGCTCAATTGACCAAATACAATAGTCCAATACTATGCAAGCTAAAAAAAACCTAACCCGACAAATAACCCAACCCATATACAATATAAGAGTACAAAATTAAAAAAAGTCTCTCTAACTCTAAGCCAAACAGCCACTCACTAAAACTCAAACGTACAAAGAAAAAAGACAAAGCACTCTGGAGTAGCCATATGCTCTAAATTCCTAATTCTTCTACACAGCAAACGTACAAAGAAAAAAGAGAAAGCACTTTGAAGTAGCCATAAATCCCTAATTCTTCTGCACAGCCTCACAAATTTATGCGTGTGTCCATCCTTCTTCCAGCGACAGTAACTTCTTTGTCAGTGTCATCGATGAGCATCCCCACCATTAGAGCCTTGCGAGACTCTCATCACCGTTAGCCCCTTAGTTTTCGTTACTTCATCCATTTTTCACTCAGCTAGTTAGCTTCTACTCTTCTTCAGTTTTCGTAGCCCTTGGTCATCTCACTCATCAATTTTCAGCCAACTATTGTAAGATTACTTTTTTGTCTTAATAATCAAATATGCATGTTATTTCTTTTCTTATAAATCTTAGGTTTTCAACATTTAGATGAATAGTCTGATACTAACATCAATTATTTATCTATTCTGTTTTGTTTTGGGTTATTTTTGGTTTTAGTAAAGATTAATCTGATTTTGTATTTTTATTTTTTATTAGTGATTTATTTTGGAGTTATGGATGACTATGCAAGAGATATTGTTGATCCAAATGCTAAGGTAGAACAAATTTTCTTGGACTCAGACTCTGATGATGACTTTGATGATCTTGTTGACGATAAAGTCCCACTGGAAGCAACTCGAGCGACACCTCTTGTAAGTATTCCACCTACTGCTATTGATGGGTCAAATTCTAAAAAGAGAAAACGGTTAACTACATCTAATGTCTGGGATAGTTTTATAAAAATAATTGGGGAAGATGGCAAAACAAGGTGCAAATATAAAGGATGTGAAAAAGAATACAAAGGTAGGGATAGTACTCATGGTACCTCTACATTGAGGTGACATATCCCTGCGTGTCGTGAACTCCCCAAATTTCATGATTTGGAAAAAATGATGCTTGATGAAGTTGGGAGGTTAAGGGCTAGACAAGTTGATCCTATGGTTTTTTGTGAATTAATTACAATAGCAATCATAGAACATGATTTACCTTTCTCATTTGTTGAGTATAGAAGAATTAGGGATGTTTTTAAGTACTTGAATCCTGATGCTAAGATGTTTTCTCAAAACACTGTCGTAGCTGATATTTTCAAATTTTATATTGCTGAAAAAGAAAAGTTAAAATGCCAGTTAGGGAAACTTCGAAGTAGGATATGTTTAACTACTGATCTTTGGACTTCATGCACAACAGATGGTTATATGTTATATTGATTCTAGGTGGAAATTAAATTCTAATATACTCTCATTTTTTCACATGCCCCCTCCACATATGGGACATCAGTTAGTAAATAAAGTACTTGAGTTGTTATCTGAATAGGGAATAGAAGAAGAAAATATTTTCAATAACTTTAGACAATGCTTCATATAATGATAGCATGCAAACTTTAAGCGAAACCTCCTTTTAAGTGATGGGTTATTATGTAATGGGACTTTTTTTATGTGAGGTGTTCTGCTCATATCTTGATAGTTCAAGATGGGTTGAAGGTTGCTAGTTCTACTTTTCATAATATCAGAGAGAGTATCAAGTTTGTGAGAGCATCGGAGGCACGAGCTATCCAATTTAGAGATGTTCTTAAGTCACTTGAAATTCCTGACATTAGAGTGAACTTAGATGTGCCTACTAGATGGAATTCTACTTTCTTGATGTTAGAGAGTGCTTTGAGATGTGAGCATGGTTTTGTTAGACTCTCTTTGAAGGATAACAATTTTAAAGATTGTCCGTCCGAAGAAGAGTGAAAAAGAGGAAGAGAAATCTATAAATTTCTGAATCCATTTTATAAAATTACTACCTTGATGTCTGGTCAATCTTATCCTACTTCAAATTTATATTTTATGCAAATTTGGAGGATTGAGTGTTTACTGAAAGAATACTCTATTAGTGAGGATGAGGTCATAAGAAAAATGGTGCAACCAATGAAAGCCAAATTTGATAAGTATTGGAGGAGTGTTTGCTGAAAGAATACTCTATTAGTGAGGATGAGGTCATAAGAAAAATGGTGCAACCAATGAAAGCCAAATTTGATAAGTATTGGAGCGATTATTCCATGATTCTCTCTCTATGAGTTATTCTCGATCCTCGAATAAAATTTCATGTTTTGGAGTATTGTTTGAATAAATTGGATCCATGTACTGCTAATGAGAAATTGACCACCATCAAGAAGAAGCTGTATTTGTTCTTTGAAGCATATTCAGAAACTTTGTCACATAATGCCTCTTCTAATGCTTCTAGTGGTCAAATAAGAATTCCAACTTCTAGAGAAGATGATTCACTTTCATTTGATGTGCTTGATGTAAGTTTTATTTCTGTTGTGCATTATATTAATATAATTTTCTTTTATATGTTTCTGTCAATATGTTACTTTCTTAACTGTTTTATTATTTTTTTTTTTGAATATTGTAGGAGTTGAGAAATATAAGTTTTCAAACTAATGCTTCACAAAGAAAGTCTTCGTTAGATATCTATTTAGAAGAGTCAATTCTTGATATGAACTCTAAAATAGCAATATTGGAGGTCTCAAGTCTATCGCTTTTCTGATTTAGCTTCCATAGCTTGTGATGTGTTTAGTATTCCAATAACTACGGTAGCTTCGAAATCGACATTTTCCATTGATGCACATGTCCTAAATAAGTATAGAAATTCTATTTTGGATAAGAATGTGCAAGCTCTTATTTATACTCGTAATTGGATACATGAATTTGAAGATGATGGTACTTCACTTTTTAAATTTATTTTGTTAACTTCTACTGGCAATAAATAATGAATGACTTGCATATTGTATTTATTTAGTTTTTTACTAACTAATTTTAAATTATAGATACTGAATTTGAGTGTGAAAATGAGAGTGACAAAGAACATTATAAAGATAAAGTGGATTCAATTAATATGATGCTTGGTATTTTGTTAGTATTGTCTAATTGTTTCAAATCATATATTTTTAATTCAATTCTGTTAAAATTTTTTTTCTGCCACTAAGTCACTAACTTTTATTTGATAATTTATTTTTCTTTCCATTGCAGGTATTGACTAATTTGGTGAATTGGATAAAAGATTTTGGAATTACATTGCTTGCTGCTTTTGTAATATATTTCCATGCCATGTAATCTGTTAAATACTTTCTTTTTTACTTTTGTGTGGTTTTTTAGTAGAATTATGATGCTGCTATGTTGGTTTATAATACTTTGTTAACTATATGAGGGGAATTAGAAATATTTCTTTAATTAAAATATTAGAATTAGAAATATGGAATCACTAATTGGATGTAAATGTGGTTCTATTTTGAGTTAAAAGAACAAGTTTAGAGTATAACAGTTACTCAAATCAAATGTGTTTAGTTGTTTAGTGGAACTTTAATTTTATCTGTACCAAACAAAATTTTTTTGTCCAAAAATATACACCAGTTTTCCTCTTTAAAATCGGACTTTTTTAGTTTTTTTTTTCAAAAAGAAAAAAGCCAACAAATAAATGGGTCAGCCCATTTAACCCATCGGACTGGCCATAAACGGTCCGGGCTATAAAATTTTGGCCCGCGAATAAAGTGGGCTTAAATGGTCTGGGCTTAAATGGGCTGGGCTGGCCCATTTGACAGCCCTGCTGCCTGGCATAAATTCAAATTGGTTCTTTGTTACTTGTGTCTCTTTTCTCAACCTCCGTTCTATCACCATTTTCCATAACCTCATGGTATGGCTCATGAGCTTGATCCCTCTATAGTTTCTGCAACTTTGTATATCCCCTTATTCTTATAGATAGGTACCAAGGTGCTCTTTCTCCACTCATCAGGCATCTTCTTTGACCTTAAAATCTCATTAAAAAGCTTGGTTAACCAATTGATGCCTTTTCCTCCAAGCCCTTCCAAACCTCAATCGGGATATTATCAGGTCCTACTCCCCTACCATTTTTCATCTGCTTTAGAGCCTCTTTTACCTCGAAGTCTCGAATCCTTCGATAGTAGTAAAAGTTTTGATCTTCTTCCCTTGTGCATAACCGACCAAAGCTCGGAAGAGTCTTATGTCCTTCATTAAATAACTCGTAGAAGTAGCTCTTCCACCTTTCATTAATCTTCTCCTCTTGAGCCAGCACATCTCCATCCTTATCCTTTATGCACTTAACTTGATCCAAATCTCTCTTTCTTCTTTCACGGCTCTTTGCGATTCTATATATACCTTTTTTCCTTCTTCTGTGCCCAAAGACTGGTAGAGACCCTCATATACTCTTGTTCTTGCTTCACTTACAGCCACTTTTGTTTCTTTCTTAGCCGCCTTATATTTTTTCCAATTATCTGCATTGCGGCATAAAAATCACTCTTTAAAGCACTCCCTTTTTATCTTTATCTTTTCTTGTACACTCACATTCCACCACCAAGACTCCTTATCTCTTGGTCCTATTCCTTTAGATTCACCAAAAATTTCTTTTGCTGTTCTTCTAATAACTTCTACCATTTCTCTTCACATCTATTCCGCACTTCCATTTCCATCCCACTTTACCTCTTCTCCTACCCATCTTAGGAAGTTTCTTTATTCCTCACCTTTCATCCGCCACCACCTTGTCCTTGGGTTCTTCGTATGATGTCTTTTCCTCAACTTTTGCTCAACGTGAAAATCCATGACGAGCATCCTATGTTGTGTTGTTAAACTCTCTCCCAGGATAATTTTACAATTAATGCAAAATTTTCGGTCCAAGAAAATGTCTATTTGAGAGCTTGTCATGCCACTCTTATAGGTTATAAGATGTTTATCTCTCTTTTTAAAACATGTATTTGCGATGAGAATGTCAAAGGCTGAGAAAAAGTCCAAAATAGTTTTACCCTCGGTGTTAATCACCCGAAACCATGGCCTCTGTGAATATTTCCATATCCATACCCAATCACTTCTCTTTCAACATGGCCATTTAAATCTCATCCTAAGAAAATCTTATCTCTCGAAGGTATGTCTTGGACCAAACTCTCTAGATCCTCCCAAAATCTTATCTTTTGTTGTTCGTCCGAACCCACTTGCGGTGCATAGGCGCTAATCACATGAAAAGCACCTTCCTCCACCACAAGTTTGATAGAGATGATCCGATCTTCCACCCTCTCACTACAAGAAAAAAGGTCTGTCGGCACACTTTTTTTGCCACGCTTTTAAAGCGTACCCAAAAGTGGTCAATGGCCACGCTTTTGCGAGAGTGGCCACTGATTTGAGATTTGGCCACGCTTTTCTTGCCATGCTTAAAAAGCGTGGCCATTAAGGAAAATCGGTATGCTTTTTCGAGGGCGGCCACTTATTTGAAATTTGGCCACGCTTTTTTATTGCCACGCTTGAAAAGCGTGACCATAAAGAAAAATCGGCACGCTTTTACAAGAGTGGCCACTTATTAAAATTTTGGCATCCCTTCTTTTTTGCCATGCTTCAAAAGCGTGGCTATAGAGAGAAACGGAGACACTTTTAAAAACGTAGCGAAAAGCTTTTTATCTTGGCACGTTTTCAAAGTTTCTTTCCTCTCCAGCCGCCGCACCATCTGCCCCCTCGTCGTCTTCGTCTCCGCCGGCCTCGACGCAAAAACCCACGGTTCTCGTCGCCGAGAAGCTCGGCGAGGCGGGCCTCAAGCTGCTCAAGGAGTTTGCTAACGTGGACTGCAGCTACAACCTCATCCCTGAGGAGCTCTGCACTAAGATCTCGCTCTATGACGCGCTAATCGTCAGGAATGGAACCAAGGTCACGCGCGAGGTTTTTCAGTCCTCCGCCGGTAGGCTCAAGGTCGTCGGAAGGGCCGGCGTCGAGATCGACAATGTGGATCTGGCTTCCGCCACCGAGCATGGCTGCCTGGTGGTTAATGCCCCCACCGCCAACACCGTTGCCGTCGCTGAGCACGGGATCGCGCTTCTCGTAGCCATGGCTAGGAACGTTGCTCAGGCTAACACGTCCGTCAAAGCTGGTTAGTTTCGAATCTCTTTAAGCATTTCATCGAGCGCCTTATTTCTTTAGCTTTGTTTTAGATCCTTGTTATTGAAGTACGCCAGTTGATTTGTTCGTTAAGAATATTGAACTCTCAATTGTTGTATCGTCGTGTGTGCTGAAGTGAAGTAGCTTGAAGGCTTGAACAGGGAAAAAAGCTTTTCGAAGATCCAGAACCGTCGCCGCACTTTCCGGAGATTCCATTGACTGCTTCGACAGTAGCGGCAAATCCGAACCACAGCCCACTCTCTGCGACGAGCTCATTCTCCCCGCTGGTTACCCCTGCTCCGAATACATGGTAACCCCTCACTCTCTATACTGTCTTCCGTAGTGATTAATATAGTGCAAGTTTTCTTCAATTAAGGCTGTTGTCTGCATATGGTTACCATGTCTTGTGTTGATTACCATTTAACTCATGGACGCATAAAACGTTAGTATTTAGTTATTTACTGGCTCAATCTATTATTGTAAATCGGTTCTTGGTCTCTTGGGATCCAGCTTTTATAAGCATAAATCTTTGATTTGTATGTATAAGAAATTGTGATGAATGATCCTATTTTAAACTTTGAAGGCGTCAGAGATGTAATTTAATTGAGATGATTGGACAAAATATGTTCTGTTTGCCGGTTTTGAGTATTTGTACTGGACTTTCCCAATCACTTTCTCTGCTTAGTTTATGCGGCCTTTCTTTATTGTCTTCCATATTACTTGTTCATTTAGCTCGGTTATTTAAGTTAATTCTTTCTTCTAGCTATTTCACCTTATTTGAGTATTTGTACTGGACTCACATGTTTAATTTCCTTAACGAAAATAGATGAGGAATTCAGCATGAAGAGGCAATATATGCCTTTAAACATGAAGAGGCAATATATGCAGCCACTGATGCAATATATGCAACCACTGATGTCTTTAAGAGGATGATTAATTTTCTGAATTCACCTTATTTTGGGATCTAAACATGAAGAGGCAATATATGCAGCCACTGATGCCTTTAAGAGCATGATTAATTCTTGTATTGATGCAAGCTTGATTAAGCAGGGAGTGGATCAGATCTCTTACAGTGATGACAGAGAACCTAGGAATTCAGGACCAACCATTATTGAAAAAATCTGTGCAACTATTGAGAGCTTACTTGATTATCACTATACTGCTATCTGGGACAGAGTAATACAAGTTGTTTCAGCTATGTTAACAAATTAGGTATTTTGTTTGCTATCAGATCTCACACTTTCTTGCACTGAAAACCTTTTGTTTGTTGGTGATTAGACTAAGAGAGGCCAGCGAGTATTATTTCTAATGTAACAATTATGATTATGACTTAATTTGTCTAAATCATGGACGGTGTGATTAATTTGTCGATATTTGTCCCACGTCTGGTTTTGAGTCACTTTTTGTAATCATGTTCTTAAAATAATGTATATACCACAAATTACTTATATTTGGGACTTTGCTATCATCATTACAGGAAAAAGTTCTCATTATTTTGAGAAGAATACTCAAAAACTTGGTAGATGTGCAAAAGCTTCATGAAGAAGATTTTCTCTTTAAGAAGCAGGTATGCTATATTACTATTGCAACATTCTCTTTTATCTTAGTTTTAACAGTTTTCCATTAGAGTTGACCAGGAAAAAGTTGGATATATTTTGTAGTCTATTATGATCTTTGAAGGTTTGAAACTTTACAGTGACAAGGTTGGTTTTTGCAACCATTTTGTTTCTAGGTTAGAAATCTTCGTTTGCCCATGCAATTAATATTATTAGGGACATTTGGTGCTGCCAATGGCTGCTGATTGCATCCTTAGCAAATAACAGAATAGCAGCTCTGTGCTACAAACTTCTGTTGATTTCTATGCTTATTATGATTGTTCAAGAATTGATAGCAAACTTTTTTGTCTCGGTTCCTTTTGTAGCCTATTCACCCATTAGTATGTTGTTGACAAGAATCTGGAACTATATTTTATATTATAGTTTTCTTTGGCAACTGATTACTGAAGTATAATACATTCTACATCTTGTAGCTGCATGAATGCTTTGGACCAGCTCTTGTTGCAATGGGACCTGAACGACTGTTGCCCTTTATACCTCTGAATTTGGAAGTTGAAGACTTGTTGGATGCAAATATCTGGCTGTTTCCTTTTCTGAACCAGTATATTATTGGTGCACGATTAAATTATTTTAAAGAAGAAATTTTGCGCATGATTGAACGTACAAGGGAGATGGCGGCTTAAAGGGTGGGAAACAATTTATTATTTATTATGAGTTGCAGTATTAGTCTCCTGCAGAGATTTTCGTTACTTACTTTCTCTGTTTTGCAGCTTGAGGAGCAAGAGATTTCATCAAGGAATGAAGATCCTCTTGCATACTCTTTGTGGTCTTTGCTGCCATCATTTTGCAACTCTTTTGGTTATAGGATCGTCTTGACAAATAGTAATATGGCAGGTATTTATCTTAAACCATACTTTTAAATTCTTTTTATACTGTCACTTGTACTTTGGAAACAGTCATATTTTGTTACTTTAATTTTTTAATTCTTTGATAACAAACAGATTTAAGGCCTTGTTTGGTGCCTTCTCTTGAAAAGTTAAAAAAGCTAACATAGTCTATCATGTAGGCTATCACAACCCAAATTTTGATGCTCCAATCAAGCCGAACAACAGCTCTACCATGGGAAAAAGGTTCAACTATTCTGCTGAAATTTAGGATACATTAGACATTTGCTTCTGATTTTGATTTTTCTTATAATTTTGTTTTTGAATTTGATTGAGAGGGAGCTACTCCCACAGTACTAATTACAGTTACTACTGCTTCTGCATGTACCACCGAGAAAGATCATGTCTTTCTAATATTTCATTTCATTCCTTTTCGAAAAGTTTTCCTGTATTGGATTTAATTTTTAATATCATGTCAATTATGTTTGTTCTAGTATTCTTACAGTGTGCAGATTTTTTTTTCAGCATATTTAAGTTACAACCTCGATCTAAAAGAAGGGTAGAGTTCGATGAATGAGGATCCAACCTCATGTTATCTGCTTTAAGCTTCTCATTTTCCGCTCTAAGCTGTGAGTTCTCACTTCTTTTAGTTTGAGACTGCAACAAAATTTAAGTTAATCAAACACATACACTTTGTTTTTAGTTTGCTTTATCAACACCACGCCCAATTGTATTAAAATTTACCTTCACTTGAGTGCATTTGCCTCTTTGAATATTGAGGACTTTGCTGATTTGCAAATTGCAAAGAATACCTTATCCTTATTTGTATTTTGCTTTGCAGAGTAAGTACTATGTACTATGTAGGGTTTGAAATCTGTGTTAGCCATAGCAACTCAGTTAAATGCAATTACTACTACATATGTTTGTATGTAATATAATTCACTAATGAGTCATATTGAAATTGAGTGAGTCACAATTTTATTTTTTGATTTGTGTTTTTTGTTTTAATGGCTGAATATGCATTATTACGGGACCTAATTAAAGTTGTCTTGCCATTTTCATTTGTAATCAATTTGGATTTGGAATTGGATTTGTTGGACTTAATTAATGTAGCTTTTATAACAGGCACTAACATAAGATTATTTAAAATTTTGCAGGACAGTAGTAAAAACAATGGAGCTCATAATGGATGATCATACTACTCATAAAATTTAATATTTTGTAACTAAGTATATAAAAGAAGTAGATATGTGACACTTGTTGGAATTGTAATTTTTATTTACTTGTTATGACTTTACTTTTTAGTACTTTGTCTTCAAAGTCTACTTTTGTGGTGACAAGTTTTATATATATATATATATTATGAGAAAATTTATGTATATGTTGGACTATTTCAATATACATAATTATTTTGGTCTATGATTTTAAAATTATATATGAATTTTGCATGAAATATTAGGAAGATTAATTAAAAAAAAAATTCTGACCAAACTTATGACCACCCTTAAAAAGGGTGACTATATCTTAATGTTGGGCTCAACAGGCACGCTTAAAAAATGTGGCCATAGCTAAGCAACCGGCACGCTTTAAAAGTGTACCCATATCTTCATTTATTGGCACGTTTTTAAAGAGTACTCAAAACAAACAGTCTGGAACATTTTAAAAGCGTGGCGATATGTGCACTTTTCGGTACGCATTTTAAGCGTACCTATAGGTTAAGACCTATGGCCACGATTTTTAAGCGTGGCAACAGATGAAAGCGTGCCAACAAAAAAAGCGTGTCGATAGTTCCACAAGAGCGTGGCAATAGAGCAACTGACACGCTGGCGGATGTGACCCTTTTAAAACTGTGCTAATAGCTCAAAAAGCGTGGCGAAAATCTATCGGCACGCTTTTTTACACTTTTCGGCACGCTTTAAAAGCGTGGCAGAAAGCTTATTTTCTTGTAGTGTCTTGACATCCACTACGTCCTTCTTCCACTGCTTATCCACAATAATATCAACCCCATTCCTATTTTTCACCTTTCCTGTATACCAAAAATAATCACCTAAAAAAATATGATTATTTTTTATATTAATTCTGTATATAATCACCTAAAAAAATAAATATGATCGGATGACTATATAAAATATTTTACACTATAAGTGCATAAAATTTAAACTCATAAATATATATATATATATATCATGCATTAAATATTTGATTATTTGTTATTCATCAAAACAAATAATCATAATTTAAAAAAAATAATTTATCGATTTAATTAAATTAATTTGTGATGTATATATACTATGGCTAATTTCAAATGTCTATAAAGTAATTTAAAAAAATTTAGCTATCGGAAGTCTACAATCGTATTTGCTCTTATTACATGTGTATATATACTGTACCCCACTGCAAAAATGGTCATATGCACTATCGATATGGATTTATCAAATTCTTTCTCTTCAAAATTTTAGTATAATTTAGAAAAAGATTAATTTAAATTTATAATAAATTTCAAAATTAATTAATTTTATTGCACAAAATATCTGTGTATTTTACCTTTTAAAATATGAAAACATTGTCGAAATTTATAGTAATAAAATGATAAGCAAATAATCAATTTTATCACTTATGAGTAGTTTAGCATCAAAATATTTTATATTACATTTAAAACAATCATATATATTTTAGGATGTCATTCTCAATAATTGAAACTATATTTTATACACCATGCAATTTACCCGTTTCCGCAGGAGGTAGAGAAGTTATATGATTTAGAAAAGTTGACATAAAGTAGTTAAGAGTTGAGTCTATATATATCCATTGCCGCACAACCTACAACTCATATAGTGTATAAGTTAGAAAAGAAAGAAAAGAAAAAAAAGGATTATTGTGATTATTATTAATTTACATACCAGTCTATCATTATCTTCCTTCCTTCCACCTCATCACACCCTCCAATTAATTAAACAGAACCAATCATAATCATTCCTTTAATTTCTTGCACCTTTGCTTCTATATATACCTATCTATATCCATATATATTCATCTAGATCCTTCTAATTATTCTCATATCATAACTAACCCGCTCCACAGACAATTTCATATAATCAATTATCCTAATTAGCTTGTGTGTGTGTGTGTGAGAGAGAGATCATGGTGAAAAGAGAGTGCCATCCATTGTTGAAGGGAGAGAGAGGAGAGAGAAAATACAGACATGGGTTTTTTGGGTATGAGATGGAATCACTTGCAAGCATATGTGAGGTTGTGATTCCTCCTTTGCCGCCATTGAAGGATGAAGAAGATGAGCTTAATAACAAGGATGTGACCAAGTCCTTCTCGAACATTTCCGCTTCTCAACATCCATACCCTCATGAGGTACATACGTATATTAATAACATAATATTATACCAATATATATACGTATTTGATTACAGTTTTCTTTTTCTTCTTCATCATGTGTTCTTAATTATGCTGGGATTTTTTTTTTATTTTTGATTTCTTTTGACCTATTTATTAATACTTCATATCTTTGTAAAGCGATATATATTCATTAGTGTCAGTGTGTGACCCACAAAACTAAAATTTCACTATTTGAGCATTAATAAAAACGAAATAAAAAATTTACACGAATACTGATACAGTCTTTTATATATATATATAACAATTTCTCTTGATTCTCGAAAAGATTAAAACACTATAAATATACTTATATTTTA
>NC_029787.2:25454787-25455886 GCF_000816755.2 Arachis ipaensis
TTTTTAGCCAAAATCAATTATTTTTTTAAAAAAATATTTATTTTAAATTTTAGAATAAATTTTAAATTTTTTAAAAAACAATTAATTAAAATTAATTAACTAAAAAATAATTTTTTATTGTTTTTCAACTAATTTTGATTAAAAAAAATTAAATAGGAGTGCATATATATAAGAGTTTTAATTTTTCATCATTTTCATGCGCTTCTCTCATTCTGTGCAAGAGGTTGTTACAAGCACAGTGTTCGTATATGCGAACTGGGAAAGTCCAAAACTGTGTATACAAGTGGGACCCACGTTGGTTATAACCGATACTCGTACATTTAAATCCCCTGGGTCCCTAGGATTTTGATTGGGCACGCCGCATTTGAAAAGGTTTTGGGTTTTAATTATCATTTAAACTATGTTTGGTTGGAAAGAAAGAAATAAAGAAAAAAGAAATAGAAAAGAAAGAAAAAAAATTGAGTGAATTTTTATTTTTTTAAATGTATTTGGATGAAAGAAAAAAAAAATTATAAAAAGATAATTTTATCTTTATATTATAAATTATATAGAAAAAAGTAAAGGGGTAATATTTGAAGTAGAGAGAGATTTAGTTTTCTCTCCATTTTCTCTCCATTGTTGGAAGGAAAAAAAATTGGTGGGTCCCACCAATAATTTTCCATCCATTTTCCTTTCTCTTCCATTTCTCTCCTCAACCAAACAAAGGAAAATAACTATTTTCCTCCCTATTTCTTTCCTTTCCTTTTCCTTCCTCCCATTTTCACCTCAAAGTGGAGGAGTGCCGCACTAAATCAGTATTTTGTTAATGTAAAAAAAAAAGAATTTTATTATAAATTGGTTGATATGTTAAATTGTTGGCAAGAGAGGATGTTAATTATTTAGACTTTTTTATATATAAATTTATTGGCGGTATAAAATAATTTTATACAAATATTTAATCTCACATAATCAAAACTAACTAATTTTTAGATCCACTACATAAAACGTTTTTAAAATAAATAAATGTAATTAGACGATTATATTAATATTTTTACATTATTGATATATTAAAATTAATAAAAATACTTGAGAGACAAGAAATAATCAACTAAAAAGCAAT
>NC_029787.2:25456119-25458352 GCF_000816755.2 Arachis ipaensis
AAAGTCTTATTTTTTTGAATATAATACAAATATTTATTTGAAAATAATGTAATTATATACGATAATATGTATTGTTCTTAATTAATTCTATCTTAGTAGTACTCTTGGTGTTCCCATTTACAATGTGTTTCATTATAGAGAACATTAGTATTATGTTAGGTAAAAATAATAAAACTCAAGTGATTAGTACTTCATCAAATAATAGTTATGATACCGATAAGAAATGATAGAAAAAATATAATATGATAAATTTAAAAAAATATCATATTTTACATCAGTATAGTAAAAACTTATATTCATTGCAAATATACCCAAATGATTTAATTTCTAGGATATTGGGTAAAAACATATATATTGTTAAACAAAAATGTTTCATGCATAAAAATAAAAGATCAGTTATTAAATTAATAATTATATATTTGTATATATTTATAATCAAATATAAAATAGTAAAATAATTAAATTTTTTAACAAGAGTATAACTAATTTTTTATGAATATTAAATATATATGGTGGTTAACTTTTAATGTTCATGTAACATGATTATTGAATATTAATGACCATTCGGATAGTTTAAAATCATGCTAGCTATAGTACAGTACTTGTTATATGAAGTAAAAATATCTAATGTCTTTTTAGTTACCTTCACAAGAAAGGAAAACAATCATGTGTACGTTGCTTCCAACTTGTAAAACGGCCATTTAATTAAGTAGATGATATGATATGATATGATATGATACATCTAACTACAAATCATTAAATTCTATATATTCTATATATTAAATCAATATCAATGTACCTTATTTTTCACTTGGAAGAAATTCCATAACCAATCAATCACCGAGAGACTGTGTTTCAAATCTAATAGTATCATGTATCTTATTTGAACGTATAAAATTGTGCATTTGATTCTTATTATTTTTCTATCTTACGATTTTTTAATACTTTTAAAAATGAGAGATAAAACCCCCCACAACGACCGGCATCATGCACACTTGTTTAATTTTTAGATTTTATCACTGCTCTCGTTGTTTGACCGTGTGACTTGGGAAGTTAGAAGCTAGAACTACACATGGTGTATTGCATGACACAAGTGCATTTGGAAAATTAAAGTAGAAATAGAATTGTATTGTATTGTTAGTCGTTCATGGGCCTAATTTTAAAAGCTAAAACACTTTTTCTTCATTATTTTGTTTTTGGATTACAGTTGTCAACCACGAGCATATTTTATATAGTTAACGTGAATCATGCATAAATATTACGAGTTTAATTAAGAAATCTATTTAGTTAGAGAAAGTATTGGGAGCCAATGGCCTAAGCGTACAATGTGTACAATAGAGGTTTAAGAAGTATTAGAAATATGACCATTAGTGTTACATTATCCTATCAGGTTACGTTTTTTGGATGAGTGGTTTCATGATATGGTACTAGAGTTCTAGATCCGAAAGGTTAAGAGTTCGATCCTTAGTGAACTCCAAAATCAGCTTAAGTTTTTGGGATGAGATGAGATGTTTATTATCCTTGATATCGGATGGTTATTCTAGATAGTATCATTCAGTAATATTACTTAATTTTCAACATACATATACTTGATATCTCTTATCTTATTATCTATTAAATTTTATTTATGATGACAAATTGGGAACAGGTTGCAGAAATATTAGTGAAGAGGGGGTTAATAGAAGCAGTAATATTGATTAGAGTGATTTTGTGGGTATTAGCAACAAGGTTGGGGACCTTGTTGCTTTGTGGGTCGCTCTGCGTTGGTGGCAAATGGCCCTTTATCAATAACTTCTCAAACATGCCTTTGGAGAAAAGAGAAAAGGTGGTTCAGAAATGGCTGAAGCATAGGTTCCTTACACCTATAAGACTTGCATTTGCTTACATCAAAGTCTTGTGCGTCTATTGTTTCTTCTCTTCGGTATGTATACTTCTATACTTGGACCTTATTCCATAGTTATTATATATATGATCTTATCAAATTTATTCCTCTTTTTAATTTCATTTGGTAAGCTTGTCATCTTCATGTATATATATATATCATGAGTTCATGTTATCAAAGATTATTTAAGTGCCGAAAATAAAAAAAAATCAAACAAATAATAATCAATTATGCTATGCATATTAAAAATAAATCAGGCACAGCATAGCAATAATATTGGGTGATTCATAATTTCTTTTATAATGTTACTGTAAAAAAGAGTTTGATTATTCTGACGGCAGTTGATTAAGT
>NC_029787.2:25459051-25464563 GCF_000816755.2 Arachis ipaensis
ACCAACATAATTTATTATTTTTTATTTTAATCTAGCAATCCAACAACAAATTTTTAGCCAAACACCTTTAAATATTGCTATGATGAACTGCTGGACAAAAATAATAAATTAGTATTCCTTGTAACATTCCTCAATATATTATAGTTTGTGAGAATGTTAACAAAATTCTTGAACTTTTGCAGGTTGATGAGAAGGGAGAGAACCCAGCATGGAAAGCCATTGGGTATGAAGTAGCTGCTGATGAAAAACAGAACAATGTCTCCAACAATAACAGGCCTCTTCAAAAAGGGATCATAGAAACAATGCAAGAACAATCTGACTCAACTCTTCAACAATCCCTTGCCAAGAAAGGCCTCAACGTTACAATGGACACCAAAACCAACACCCTCAAACTCAAATGCGATGCAGTGGTTGTTGGCTCCGGTTGCGGCGGAGGCGTGGCCGCTTCAGTTCTCTCAAGTGCCGGCCACAAGGTGGTTGTTCTTGAGAAAGGAAACTATTTCGCTTCCCAAGACTATTCGTCTCTCGAAGGCCCTTCCATGGATCAATTGTATGAAACTGGAGGGATCCTTGCTTCAGTGGACTCTAGAATTCTGGTTCTAGCAGGATCTACTGTTGGTGGCGGTTCTGCTGTTAACTGGTCGGCGTGCATCAAAACGCCGCAAAATGTGATGAAGGAGTGGTCCGAGGAACACAAGCTTCCCCTCTTTTCGAGTTTAGAGTATCAATCTGCAATGGAAACCGTGTGTGAAAGGATTGGTGTCACAGAATTTTGTAAACAAGAAGGTTTCCAAAACCAAGTGCTGAGAAAAGGGTGTCAGAATCTTGGACTCAAGGTTGATTACGTTCCAAGAAACTCGTCCGGGAATCACTATTGCGGTTCGTGCGGTTATGGTTGTCCGAAAGGAGAGAAAAAAGGGACCCAAGAAACATGGCTTGTGGATGCTGTTGAAAGTGGCGCGGTGATCATTACAGGGTGCAAAGCTGAGAAATTCTTGCTTGAAACAAACACTAACGGACGAAGAAGTGAAAGAAAGAACAAGTGTTTTGGAGTTTTGGCCAAGGCTTTAAGCAGTAGAATCACAATGAAGCTCCAAATTGAAGCCAAGGTAACAGTTTCTGCGGGTGGAGCACTTCTTACACCGCCATTGATGATTTCAAGTGGCTTAAGGAACAAGAACATTGGTAGGAACCTTCATCTTCACCCTGTTCTAATGACTTGGGGATACTTCCCTGATTCGAATTCGGAGTTGGAGGGTAAAGTCTTTGAAGGAGGAATAATCACATCGGTCCATAAGGTTCCTCCAAGAGACTCCGAATCATCAGATACACGAGCTATCATCGAAACGCCTCTGCTTGGACCGGCTTCTTTCGCTTCGCTGTGTCCATGGGAATCAGGAAGAGACTTCAAAGAGAGAATGCTTAAGTACCCGAGAACTTCGCATTTAATCACAATCATTAGAGACACGGCATGTGGGGTGGTTACTTCAGAAGGAAGGATCAGTTATAAACTGTCCGAAATGGATAAAGAGAACATGAGGATTGGACTTCAGCAAGCTCTGAGGATTCTGATAGCCGCGGGGGCTGTGGAAGTAGGAACACACAGAAGTGACGGCCAGAGAATAAAATGTGGTGACATAGGTCATGGTAAAATTGAAGAGTTTCTGGACAATGTTTGGCCGATGGAGGGCGCGCTGTCGCCGGGCGAGAAGTGGAACATATACTGCTCGGCGCATCAGATGGGGAGCTGTAGAATGGGAGCCACTGAGAAAGAAGGGGGTGTTGATGAGAATGGAGAGAGTTGGGAGGCAGAAGGGTTGTTTGTTTGTGATGCAAGTTTGCTTCCAAGTGCAGTTGGTGTCAATCCCATGATCACAATCCAATCAACTGCTTATTGTGTCTCAAATAGGATTGTTGATTATCTTAAGAATGTGTGAATTGATTTTTCTTTTTTATTGGTGTCTTTGTTAAACGGATAAAAAATAAATAATTATTTTTCGAAGTTTATTTTATCTTATTTTTATTGTCTGACCAAATATATCTTTAATATGGAGCAACTTTTAAATATGTTGAATTATCAAACAAAAATGTTAGGTATTCAAGTGTTTTTATTAACCAAGTTAATCAAGTTATTAAAATTTATTTCACGTTCCTCTTTTTTCTCTTCCTTCTCCTCCTCCTTTAATATTGTCATCGTCGATGCCGCTATCACTGCTGTCGTCGTCATCTTTGCCGCCACCACGGTCGTTGTTGTTGTCGCTGCTGCTGCCATTGTTATCTTCTTTTTCTTCTTTTCTTTTTTCTTCTTTCTTATTCAACATCTTGTTGTTGTTGTTTAATTTCTTTTTCTTTGTGAATTGGATGTATCTTTTATATTATTTTTCTTTGCTCAGTATTTGTGTGCTATATGAATAAAAATGTGTGCTATGTTAAACAAAAATGTGTGCTATGCTTAAATATTTGTATGCTGTAATAAATCAGAATTTGTTTAATAATTTCGGACAAATTAGTGTGAGTTACCAAGCTATTAGTTTCAATTACTTGTGTTGTTTTTTTATACTCAATATTTGTGTGTTATTGTATATATTTTTGTTTTTTTTTTCTTGATTATGTTATTTATGATGGTCTTAGTTTTCTTTAATTGAATTATTTAAAAAATTAATGTTATTCTATTGTTCTGATTTTTGTACTCTATATGTGAATTTGTGTGCTATACTAAAAAACATGTGTGCTATGATAAACTAAAATTTGTTTAATGATATCTGTCAAATTAGTGTGAACTACCGAGCTATTAATTTTGATTACTTCTGTGTGGTAAAAATGAAGGAGTGTGTCTTGTTTCACTTTGTTTTATTTACACATGTGATGTAGTATAGTGTTTGCAGTGTTGATGGACAACTGCAAGAAAGACGAGGCGCTGAACTTTCGAGAGCCATTGCATTCAAAGCTTATTTGCACTTCTTGCATCCAAGAGCAGTATTCCATGAACACAAAGGAGATGTGTTGGGTACACTCAGAGATTACCGTGCCGTACTCTGTGGACTCTAACCATCAAGAAATGTTAGAACTGCACATTAGAGTTAATAGTACTTTTGTATGTGTGTGTGTTTTGGGAAATAGAACCTGTAATGTAACATTGGCTTACAATGAATGGTAATCGGTTTACACACTATAAAAAAAAAAAAATATGTAACAAAATTCAATAAAAGAATATACATATAAAGTTTAGTGTAGCAAAATTTTGTGTACTATGTTTTAAAAGTTTGTAGGTTATGATTTAAAAATTTGTATATCATATACAAAAATTTGTGTCCTATATTGATAAGTTTAATTTGTATTACATGTCAATTTTTATGCGTAATAATTTAAACATTTTTATGCTCTCCAACAAAAATTTATATATTGCAGAAAGTGTAGAAAGGTTTATGCATATAGTGCAAATTCTTTGCATTATGTGTTAGTGGAACACGAAACGTGTGTCATATGTTTTATTTTGAGAGTAATTTTTATTGCAGTGAAGTCAATTTAATTAGATTTAATTATTAAAAAATATTGTACATATAACATTACTTAATATCAAATTGTTCAAATATATTTGGTATATTAATCATCGATAAAAAAAACATTTTTAAAGTGTTAAATATATAAATATAACAAAAAAAAAGCGAGAGATCATAGCTAGACAAAATTAAAATCTATTTCAAACATTAGAAAGACATTGGTGTTGAGCAAGGATTCGGCCAAGTGACTAATGTATGAGAATGACATTAAATTGTGATCTGAGGGGTCTGTTAGACAAGAAGGGAAGTTGGGATGTAGTAGTTGTTGTGAGATGAGGTGGGAATTATTAAACTTGGTTATGCGGCCAATTTGGGACACTGTCCTCGCGGTGGTTGCTGTTGAACTACTTATGGGGAGTATTTCACTTAAGGGTGAACATGGATTGGTTTGGTTTGAATTTAAAGTAAAATTAGAACCGAACCGATCAAAATGTAATTGATTTGGTTTGGTTTGAATTTGTAATTTTTTGTACAGGTATCCAAATCAAACCAAATCAATTAACAACGAATTAGTTCGGTTCGAATAATTGGATACCCGATAATTTTGAAATTCATAAAAAATTAATTTTTTATCTTAAAAATTAAACAAGTACAATAAACATGTAACATCAATATAAATAATCTAAAGATGTTAAATACCAAATACATTAAAAACTAAATTCATTAAAATCCAAACCTATTAATAGTGAATAATCTCATTAAAAGCCACTAAAAACCATATATATTTTTATTTTTTTATTTAATTAATATATAATCAGATTTACGGGTTGGTTTGAATTCCACATCTCAAAACCGATATCCGAATCAATCACTAACAAAAGTTATTGGTTTGGTTTGGGTTGGACCTGATTACCCGTTAGTTCCAAAATCAATTTAATTGATTCGATTCGAATGTGGACGGATAATCAAGTACTTACTACCGATACTCACCCCTACTTTCACGGTCTCAACTTGGCTTGGAATCATGGTTATAAAAATGTGATACTAGAGATGGATTAATTTCATGGCAGCAGTTTCACTCTTGCATGCTAAATAACACTCAAGCCCATTCCTACGCGACACTGCTTCAGATGATAAAGAATCTGTTGGACCAAGAGTGAAAAGTTCTAGTGCTAAAAATCGTCAGAGAAGGGAACAAATAAATTTGTGGATGAATTAGTTAATAAGCTCACTTTTAATTAGGACCGACCAAAGGTAGAGTTATATGCAAATTGAAAAATTTTTTAAAATTTAATTTTATTCTATTTTACCTGCACGTTGAGAATCTCAACCCTAATCTTATTCGCACCTTAAAGTTTTTAACTCTACCCTACCTAATCAATAAAATATAAACTAAAAAATTAAGTTCAAATTAAAATTAAAAATAATAAAATTTTAAAAAAATTTAACATAAAATTACAAATAAAATGATTATCAAATTCTTAATAAAATTAAAATAACACAAATAACTTTTCTTCTAACTCCAAATTCTTACAACATTACTCTTTAAATAATAAACGTACTAAATTAATAATTTAAATGATGGATTAACCTCCAAAAATGTTCTCGAATTATTCAAACGCTAACAAAAATGCCCCCACATTTAGTTATCGACAAAAATATTCTTAAATAATTTAAAAATACGCCGAAACTGCACATCCGTTAAAACAAAGAAGGTCTGTTAAGTGTTAACATTTTGGTCTGATGTGGCAAACAGAGTGGCATATGTGGCAAACGGAACCCTCTCTTCTCTTCTCTCACACTTCCTCTCATTCACCCACCCTCTAACTCAATCACCAGCACCTCTGTCTGTCGTGACAAAGCCACCAACGAGCCACCACCATTGCAACTCCATCCCCTTCCTATCCTTTCCCTTGTTTCTTCTCTACCTTCCTCTCACTCTCTATCACTCGCTTTCCTTCTCTCATCTCTACACCATCAATACCCATTGTCCTCTTCAAAATCACAAAGTA
>NC_029787.2:25464736-25465989 GCF_000816755.2 Arachis ipaensis
TTGAAATAGATCCAAATTGAAAAGAAATAAAAAAACTAATTTAAACCCTAATTTTCATTAAAATCATAATTCATTAACAATAGTAGCATTAATCAGTAATCACCAATAACCTAAATAAAAAAATTCCACAACAAGAACAAGAAAAGAATCAAGACTCAGGTAAAAAGCAGTAGCAGAAGTAGTGATAGACCATCGATAAGGAAGGAGCAATGCGAGTAAGGACCACTGGCAATAGAGGAGCAGTGCAAGAGAGGAATGCATGCAGTGAATGGCAGCATCCTTCTCAGGCACATTACCACTACACCTACTCGTCGCTGCCCCTGTCTGAGCATCTCTTCCGACACCAAGGGAGGAGCCAACTCCATCCTATCATGCTCGCCTTCTAGATCTGGTCGTGCTAGCCTTCCAGATCCAGCTATGCTTGCATTCCAGTTCTGGTCATGGCGCTCGCCTTCCAGTTTCGATCTCCGCGCTTGCCTTTCGATTTTGATCGTGCTTGCATTCTAGTTCTAATTGTAGTTTTTGGTTGTACTGTAGTTTCTCAACTTTGTCATTTTTAGCATTGTTCAAAGAGGGAGAGCAAGTAAGAAGAAGTCAGACAAAAAGAGAGAGAAAGTGAGTAAAAGGAAGTGAGAGAAGAAGAGAGGTAAAGAATAGGGAAGTGGATGTAGCTACAGCTGTGGATGCTGCAGATGGTGAGTGGGTTAGAGGGTGTGTGTTGGAGGAAGTAAGACCATGAGAGGAGATGGGAGAGAATGAAGTGATCTGAAGAAATTGGGGTCTAAAGTTTCTTAATTTGGGATTAAAACATAACGGGGCCACATCAACTTTTTCGTTTGCCACGTTAAACTAAAACGTTAACGGACCTCCTCTGTTTTAACGGATGTGCAATTTTAGTGCGTTTTTAAATTATTTATGGATATTTTTGTCAATAACAAAAGTTGGGAGCATTTTTATCAGTATTATAGAATAATTCATGGACGTTTTTGGTGGTTAATCTTTAAATGATTATTTTAGTAGTTATTTTGAGTTTTTACAAAAAAAGAAAAAAATCTGGATTCTACCTACTTTTTTCACTACACATATATTAGGGGTGCGGATAGAATATGATATACTCTGAACCTGTACTCAACCTTATTCGCAAGCAAACATACACCCACTCTACCCTATTACAGCGAGTCTGGTAGACAACCATATCCGATCAGATTGAATCGAATTGGATACCTGTAGATAAAATGTATATTGTTAATTCT
>NC_029787.2:25466003-25482660 GCF_000816755.2 Arachis ipaensis
AAGTTTTATGAAATTATTTGTCTGTTTAACCATATAAATAATTATATCTAGAAACAAATTTATTCTATTTGATGTGGTGACAAGTGTCTCATTAAAATTTGAAAATGTCTTAAGTAGTACATAAGAAATATGTATAATTGTTCCATTATATATTATTAAATTTGATTTCATTATTCCATTTCTCTCATTTTATTTCATGCTATGCTTATTTTTATCAAAATTTTTTAAATTCATCACTAGTTATATCAAATTTTTTTAAATCAACAAAAAAAAATTTAATTCGTTATAGATTAAAGTTTTATTTAAGAATTTATTACTAATCAATAAATTATTATATGTATATAATAAAATTTAAACTTTTTACAATGAATTAATCACTGGACTGGATCAACTTAAGTTGATTTTGTTCTCCTCTCTTATTATGATGCGATAATAAAAGACAATAATAAAACAGGAATTAAATAATGAACACAATTTATGAATGCTTGAATGTGGACAATGCGAGGCATCAAAAGCAAGTACGATACAGTTTTCTCTATTTAATTGCTGGATTTTCTAGTTAAGCTAATAAGTGATAGGTTGAATGATTTAGGTGAGTAACAGTTACCAAAAAACAAGAGGTTGAAATAAGTATGTACGCTATGAGAAAATAAATGTTGACATGCTTGCAGGCCACAAAGAGCACCTTGTTCTGGCATCAATTAGGTTAGGCCATCTTTGTAATGACATCTTTCTACTTGAATATGATACAAAACATATAAAAGCTAAGTCGTTATGACATTAAAAGCTAGGTCCTAAATTCCAAAATTCGAGAAATGCTACGTCTACAATTAAAATAATTACTAAAATTAATGTCCGGTTGGTCGGTTATCGGACGGCTTGGAATTGCTTGTCGGATGTGAAGGTGGGTCCCAGCCCTGGTCTGGATCCTGGGAATGAGAAGCGTGAGCGGCCGGCTTTTCGGGTTCTTCGTGAGTTAGCGGGTGCCACCTGCAATGACACTCCAACGCTCAAGTTAGTGGGTGTGCAGGTGGTAAAGAGGAAAATTTATGGTGACGTACCCTGAAGGAGGGGTAGGACCCTCCCCTTATATACCCTGTCAGTAGGGCGGGCCCCATGGGGGAAGGCCTCCTTCTAAGAAGCTTCGTTTCCCACAGCTGTCATGCAGCTGGTAGTGAGGGTGCGTGTCCGGGTCGTAGATCGAGCGGGTTATGCGCGTCCTTATCAATTCTTCGATCCCCTTCCATCACCATCCTTATCCTGGTAAGCTTCCTATTCTTTTTCCTTGGTATTGATGTGGCGTTGTTTATCTTTGTTGTTTGTTATTCTGGCCTTCGCATGTATGTTGTAGTCTTGCTATGAATTGCATGTTTATTGGCATTTTAACATCAGGTAGATACTGTAGGATGGTTACTATTCTAGAATTTTTGTTTTTCTTGGCATTGCTCTTAGCTGTAGATTTATACCATGATTTGTAGTTGTCGAATAGGTAAGTTATAGTTTCTGGTGTTAGTACCGGCTTCTCAGCCTCTTAGACTGATATTGGTGGTGCCCCCACTCTAGGTATGGCCAACGTCCCCCCGTAAGGGTCGTGAGACCGGCACCTTATGACCGATATGCTTGGGTGACTTCGGATGTAAAGGATGCCCCTAATCAGATGTCCCTAGAGGAACTTACGGAGTTCCGACAGGCCGACTATCTTTGCGGGGGGACCAACGAGGAGGCTAACTATGCGGCTTTCGTTCCTGCCAACAACGAACGAATATATGAACTAAATTTGCACTCTCCCCAGGTCGCCGACTGGATGTGGTTGTATAAGATCATGTTCACTCGTTTGGGAGTTCGCCTTCCCTTCTCCCCTTTTCAAATGGCGCTGCTTAATCGATGTGACGTAGCACCGTCCCAATTGCATCCGAACAGCTGGGCATCCATCCGCTGTTTCGAGATGGTGTGTGAGCACCTGGAGTTGCCGGTCTCTGTTGAAGTATTTCTTTTCCTTTTTACTTTAACAAATCCTTCCAAACAGGGGAGGTCTAAAAAGGGCTACAGGTCTTTCCGGGCGGCCCAAGGCCGGAGGATCTTCAGCGTATTCGAAGATTCTTATCACGGTTTTAAGGACAAGTATTTTAAGGCCCGTCCCGCGAAAGGTCGGTATCCCTTCTGGCTGACATTAGAAGGGGAACGCCGCATACCGACTTACTGGAGCTTCGGGGTGGGGGCTAATGCCTTTACCAAAATAACGTATAAAGGGTTGTCCCCAGAGAACAAGAGGGTTGCCGATGTCTTGTTGGCTGTTTTTGGGAAGAACTTTGTTAACCCCCATCTTCTTACGGGTGACCAGGATATGGCCCGGAATTATATACATGAGTAGCCGTCTAGTGATTTGCCTGTGCTTGCATGTTGTTTTCGTTTATCTTCCTGGTTTGACGGTTAACTGTTTTCCGTTTTTCGTTGCAGTGTCAATGTTTGCCGAGGTGACTGGACTTGAGGGCTTGTTCAACACCTTTTTGGCTGGTAGCAATGACGACTCCGCTACCCCCGCCCAGGAGGTGCCTCCTGAAGATACCGTCAACCCGGAGGTTCAATCCCATGAGGGTACCATCAACCCGGAGGTTCAATCTCAGCCCTCCCAAGGGGATGTAGCTGGCACTAGTACTGGAGCGGCTCCTCGTCCTGAGGTGGAAGTTGAACCAGAGCCTCGGGAGGAGGCGGACCTAGAGGAGGAGGTGGTTGTCGTCGACAACCCAAGGAAAAGGAAGCCATCCTCCAGTCCTAAAGGGGTTCTTACCATCATGGAGAAGAACTTCGATGCTGGGATGTTTATCGATTCCCAATTGCTTCCCGGCACGGAGGACTTCTTCTTTGGTGGGGACCTCTCCTCTCAAGCGAGGTGGATATACCGTACTCTGCTCAGGGGGGCCGCCATAGCTAGAAAGGCTGAATCTGCCTTGGCGGGGACCCAATCTCTTGAGGTGAAGCTTGAATCTTCGGTCAAGGCTAACGCCAGGTACAGAGAGGAGGTGAAGTTGCTCCGGGAGCAGCTTGCAGCTGCCGAAGAGAAGGCCAAGTCAGCCGAAGAGAAGGTTGAGATTGCTGACGAGAAGTTGAAGACCATGGAGGAGAAAGTGAAGACCTCTGATGCTGCCGTGGCCCGCCTCACTAAGCGGGAGCTTACCTTGGAGGGTCAACTTAACTCTTCTCAAGGTCGGGTGGCTGAACTGGAGACGGAGCGTGATGAGGCATTTTCCTCGGTCAAGACAGCTCAGGCTGAGACTGCTGAATTTACGAAGAAGTATAAGGAGACCGTAAAGCAGGGCAAGCATGCCATCTTGATGACCGAGGAAGCTCTCAAGGCCCAAGTAAAGCTTCTGTCTCCCAACTTCGACACTTCGGCCATTGGCATTTTCAAGACTATCAAGGACGGCAAGATCGTTGACATACCGAAGAAGTGACTCACGTCCTTGTAATCTTGTATGCTTTTGTAACTTGTAATGTTTACAGTCTTTGAACTGTTTGAATTTGTTTGCCGTCTAATCGGTATGTGACAAACCGCATGTTTACCGCCTTGTCGGCGTTTACTTTTCTTAATGTTCTTTACTGTTTTGTTGGTATTTATTATTTGCTCATGAACGTTTTAGCGTTTTGTTAGTAATTAGCGAAGCCAGGTCGTGGCTTTTATCGTTTCAACAGCCGCATATTATGGCGTTTGTTACTTTCGTGGTTCCCGGGGTGATCAGTCCCGGTGTACCGTATAGGTTTGAAACCGTTTATTCGTCGTGGTGGCTTAATTAATAATAATGAATGCAAAAAAAGAAAGAGGTGACAAATGGTAATAATAAATGGCTCAAACATAAAACGATAGCAAATATATGACAAGGACAAATAATCCATCATAAAGCGTTCTTACTAAGCCGGTGAGTTTATTCTAGGAATAGAATCTTCTCAGATTGCCCGTGTTCCACGTTCTCGGGACTTCTTTGCCGTCTAACCGCTCCAACTTGTAGGCGCCCTTGGCATTGTAGCGTAGGGCCATTCTTCGCTTTAGCGTTGTTTTTGATAAATGGGCCATCTCCCTGGCTTCATCCACCAAGTCCTTTTCCACGGCCTCTTTGACTCCTCCTATGAGTAGTCGCGGACTCGGCTCACCGATTTCCACGGGTATTATTGCATCTACCCCATAGGTGAGACGGAAAGGCATTTCCCCGGTGGTAGACTGTTGAGTTGTGCGGTAGGACTAGAAAACCAAGTCTAGTTCGTCTGCCCACGCTCCCTTCTTCTGGTTAAGTCGCTTCTTGAGGCCCTGCAAGATGACCTTATTCGCAGCTTCAACTTGCCCGTTGGTTTGGGGGTGCTCAACTGACGAGAACTTTTGCTTTATGCCCAAACTGGCAAGGAATTCTCCGAATTTTTTATCAGTGAATTGTGTCTCGTTATCCGAGATGACAGCTTCCGGGATACCGAATCTTGCAATTACCTGCCTCCACATGAATTTCTGACAATTTGCCGAGGATATGCTAGCCAATGGCCCAGCCTCTATCCACTTTGTATAACAGTTAATGACCACTATCAGGTACTTGGCCTGCCCTGGCCTGACCAGAAAAGGTCCCAAAAGATCGATTCCCCATTGTGAGAAAGGTTGGGAAGCCGTCAGTAGGCTAAGTTCAGTCGCTGGCGCTTTGTGGAAGTTGGAATTTTCCTAGCATTTTTTGCACCTTCTCACGAATTTCTTGGAATTCGCCATCATAGAGGGCCAGTAAAATCTGGCTCTGATGAGCTTTCTGGCTAGGGCCTTTCCTCCGATGTGGTGACTACAGCATCCTTCGTGGACTTCCCTGAGGACGTAGTCTGTTTGATCGGGACGCAGGCATTTCAGCAGTGGTTGGCTAAGCCCTTTCTTAAACAGCTGGCTCTGTATGACCGCATACTTAGCCGCTTCTCGCCTTATTGTCTTAGCCACCTTCTCATTGCTGGGGAGTTCGGCCTTTTCTAAGAAGTCGATGATCGGGTTCATCCAGGAGGGAACTGCCTGGGTCAGATGCAAAGCTACCGCTGGCTCTTTTATGAAACCCTAAATGAGGGACCGGTTTCCCGTCCCAGGTTTTGTGCGCGCCAGTTTTGATAGGAGATCTGCTCGTGTGTTCCTTTCTCTCAGAACGTGCTAGATCGTGACCTCCTCGAATTGCTTGCTCAACTCTTTGACTTTCTCCAGATATTTATGTAATAGTGAGTCTCTGGCTTGGTAGGTCCCATTGATCTGAGAAGTTACGACCTGCGAGTCGCTACATATCTCCAGTTGGGTAGCTCCGACCTCTCTTGCTAGGGTTAGGCCGCACAGAAGGGCCTCATATTATGCCTGATTGTTTGACACCGGAAACTCGAATTTGACTGACTGCTCGTATACAACTCCAGTTGGATTTTCTAAGATGATTCCTGCTCCTCCGAACGTTTGGTTAGATGCTCCGTCCACATAGAGCTTCCACCGTGCGCTCGGTGTCCCGGCCAGGTCCCCTGTCACCTCTACCAGGAAACCAGCCATGGCTTGAGCTTTGATCGCGTGCCTGGGTTCATACTGTAAGTCATATTGGGAGAGTTCAACAGCCCAAGTCATCATTCTACCCGCTAGATCGGGTTTCTGGAGTATTTTCCGGATTGCTTGATCCGTCCTGAAGATTACTTGGTGTCCTTGAAAGTACTGCCGCAACCTTCATGACGAGGTTAGGAGCGCGTATGCCACCTTTTCCAGCTTGCTATACCTTAGCTCCGCTCCTTGTAGTGCTTTACTCACAAAATATATTAGTTGTTGGGTCTTCCCCTCCTCTCGCACCAAGACTGCCGCCAAGGCTTCATCGGTTACCGCCAAATACAAGTACAGCGCTTCTCCATTTTTGGGCCTCGCGAGGACGGGCGGCGTTGAGATTATCTCTTTGAAGTTCTTGAAAGCCTCCTCACATGCCGAGGTCCATTCGAACGCGATCCCCTTCTTCATCAGGTTAAAGAAAGGCAAAGCCTTGGCCGCCAACGCACCGAGGAAGCGGGATAGCGCGGTGAGTCTGCCAGCCAACCTTTGGAAATCTTTCACACTTCTCGGGCTCTTCATTTGTAGGATTGCTTCACACTTTTTTGGGTTGGCCTCCACCCCCCCCCTTTGAGTTATCATGAATCCCAAGAATTTTCCGGCTTCGACGGCGAAGGCACACTTCAGCGGATTGAGCCTCATTCCGTGTCGACGAAGAGAGGTGAAGACGTTTTCAAGTTCCCCTATGAGGCCGTCGGCTTTGGCAGTCTTAACTAAGATATCGTCTATATATACCTCTACCGTCTTGCCGATGAGGTCTCTGAAGACCTTGTTCATCAGCCTTTGGTAAGTGGCCCCTGCATTTTTCAGTCCGAACGGCATCACTTTGTAGCAGTATGTTCCTCCTGGTGTTATGAACGCCGTTTTCTCTTCATCTAGCCGGTGCATCGGTATCTGATTATACCCAGAATAAGCGTCCATGAAGCTCAGATACTGGTAAGTAAGACACCGGATACTTCTTTTGACTTCTTTCTAAAGGAGAGGCTGGTGTTGTCGCATGCGACCGCCGTCTCCAGGTCTCCCCTGATGGTCCCCACTGATCCATCGTCAGCAAAAAACTTCATCAGCAACAGCTTGGTGAAAATCACCTCCCCAAACTCGTGGATGCTCTTCCTCCCCAAGATGAGGTTGTAGCCCGTGGAGTCCCTTAAGATAATAAACTCCGCCATTAGCGACCTCTTCCCCCTGCCTCCGCCAATAAAGACCAAGAGGGAAACTACGCCATCTAGCTTGATGAAGTTATCGCCTAGGCCTACTACGCCGTGTTGGTGGCCCCTCAAGTCGGTATCCCGTAGGCCCAGAGCATCAAATACATTACGGAACATGATATTGGAGTCAACCCCTGTGTCTACCAGGATTCGCTTTACTAGGCCGGTACCCACCCTGGCCGTGATCACCATCGGCGGTTTCTCCGAAACCTCGTCAAACCTTTGATCTTCGGGACCGAATGATATTGAGGGTACCCTCCGGGAGGGTGGCGTGGAGTCAGAGGACATAGCTAAGACCTTGGCGTCCTTCTTGCTAGCCAATTTCGATCTGGGAGGGACGTCCCTTCCGATCACCACATTTACCACAGTGAGGCCACGCTCACTGTCCTCCTCGGGTTCCCGTCTTTGCCTTACAGCACGGCTTTTGTCCTCGGTTGATCGGTCCCGGTCCCTTCTCCTCGGTTCCCTTATAAGGTGGGAGAACTTATCCAACTTTCCTTCCCGAATGGCTTGCTCCAGGGCGTCCTTCAGGTTGAAGCAGTCTTGGGTCTTTTGGCCATAGCCCTTGTGATAATCACAATAGAGGTTCTTGTTTCCTCCCGTTCTGTCCTTGAGTTGTCGGGGCTTCGACAAGATACCCTTGCCGGCGATCTGCTGATAGACCTCAACGATTGGAGCCGCCAGGGGGTGTAGTTGGTGAACTTTCCAACACGGGGAAAGGCTTGAAAGTCTTGGCTGATCCTCCGTCTCTGGAGTGTTCCTTAGACCTTTCCCCGCCGCCGGACGGGCGTGCATTAGAGTATGCGGGATGCCGTTTATTGTCTGCCACGACCTGGCTTACTTCTTCATCATTGATATATTTCCTGGCTATGTTCTGGATTTCCTGCATTGTTCAGACGGGCTTGGTGGTAAGGTATTTTCTGAAATCCTCATTTAGTAGCCCGTTGGTTAAGCACAAGCTGGCCACCGAATCGGTTAGGCCGTCGATCTCCAGGCACTCATCATTGAATCTATCTAGGTACTTCCTGGTTAGCTCACCAGTTCGTTGAGTCACTCCTAGCAGATTAATCGGGTGCTTCGCCTTAGCGATACGCGTGGTGAACTGGGCCAAGAAGGTGCGACTGATGTCGGCAAACGTGGTTATGGAGTCCTGGAGAAGGGCATTAAACCAACGAATTACTGGCCCAGCTAAGGTTACTGGGAAAGCCCGGCACCTTACTTCATCGCCTACCCCTTCCAGGTTCATCCTGGCCTCGAAGGCCGTTAGATGTTCTTGGGGATCTTGAGTACCATCGTACCTCATATCTGTCGGTTTATCAAAGTGCTTTGGCAGCCGTACTCCAAGGATCGAGTGGTGGAAAGGAGTTACCCCCATGACCATCGGTTGCCTTTCCCTGCCATGTTCTCTGTTAGGTCGGCCTCTTTTCGTCCTTTCTCGGCGGTTCACTTATGGTGGTCGGTTTCTTCTTCTTTGTCCTCTGTCGCTTTCCCCTCTCCTTGCCCTTTCTCTGTGGTGTTCTTGTTGTGGTCGGCTTCTTCTTCTTGGTTCTCTATCGTCTTCCCAATTTTCCTCTTCGGTATCTCTTGTCGGTGATCGGGTGTAGACCAGAGGATCTCATCGTCTCCTTGGCGCATCTCTGCTTTCCTAACTTTCTGATTCTGTCCGGGGGCTCGGAGTGCGCCTGGAGTGACTTCTTCGGAGACTCCTTTCTCCTCTTTGAGGGGATTGGGAATGCTCTTGACTTGGAGTAGGCTGACGACTTTTCTGGTTGGCTACTTCTCGCTCTAAGTTCTGCACCATGTGGCGCAGCTCTTGTATTATTCTGGTGCTGTCACTGCCTGTTCCTCCAAAGGGTCATCCCTCGGGTAGCCGCGGGAGGGGGGATCTGGTGCCCTCGCGAGTAGGAGCTCCGGCGGCTACCCTACTGCTTCTGGGATCCATTCCCTTCCCGCGGGGCCCGGCTCCGTCGTCAGCCCCGCCAGAAACCAAAACAAAGTCCATATCAGCTCGATCCCCACAGACGGCGCCAATGTCCGGTTGGTCGGTTACCGGATGGCTTGGGGTTGCTTGTCGAGTGTGAAGGTGGGTCCTAGCCCTAGCCTGGATCCTGGGAATGAGAAGCGTGAGCGACAGACTTTCTGGGTTCTTCGTGAGTTGGGGGGTGCCACCTGCCTGCAATGACACTCCAACGCTCAAGTCAGTGAGTGTGCAGGTGGTGAAGAGGAAAAGTTATGGTGACGTACTTTGGGAGAGAGGTAGGAACCTCCCCTTATATACCCTGTCAGTAGGGCGGGCCCACGGGGGAAGGCCTCTTTCCAGAAAGCTTCGTTTTCCACCGCTGTCATGCAGCTAGTAGTGAAGGTGCGTGTCCGGGTCGTAGATCGAGCGGAATATTAATATTTTAAAAACATTTAAAAAGGTTCCATAATATAAATTGAAAATTAAATGATCTTTGATATTTCAAGATACATATACTAACGCGTGGGGGCACTTTCGTAGACACAACGAGATAATGGTTTGGGAAAAAAAGGGAGAAACATATATGTCCAGAACCTTCATGTTGAAAATTTAAATAATATTTTTTTTTAATCAAAATAAGCTCAACACACTAATGTGGAGCAACAAAAGAAACTACAAGTATTCATAAAAGATAAAAACATATATCTTCCGACAACGCCATTAACCACCAAACGGATCACTCGCGGTCCATTCGTTGTAACTCAGCATCGTCTTCCTTATTACGAACTCCACACCTGATTCCTGATTATGAAAAATCCTAGCATTGCGTTCCACTCAAATGTTCCAAATAACTGCAAAGAAGCCTGGGAGCCATTTCTTCTGATCTTGTTTCCGCTTATGCATACCGGTCCATCGCTCAAACAGTTCCCTAATGGTTCCAGGAATAAGCCACACCTCCCCAAGAGACCTCAACCAACTGCACCACACCTGCCATGTTAGCTCACAGTGTAGGAATAAATGTTCCACCGACTCTATCTCCTTCTGACATAGGACACATAGATTATCATTGAGTCTAATAACACCTAGTCTACTCAATCTCTCCTTAGTATTCACTCTACCAATAAGCACAAACCACCCAAAGAGCTCAATTCTCGGCGGTACCACCCCTCTCCAAACCGAACTTATGAAACTGTAGCTCGTTATCTCATCCGACAGAGTCTCCGATTGTAGGACCTGCACAACAGACTTGGTAGAAAATACCCCTTTGCTATCAAACTTCCAAACCATAATATTCTCTTTACCATCTGACAGCTTCGTCAGCCTTAGCCGCTCATGAAGTTGATGGACAAGTTCCAGCTCCCATTGGAATAACTCTCGCCGCCACTGGAAATTCCATATCCACTCAAGTCCATCCCAAAATCCACAGTCCCCTATCATCGATCCCTGCTGATTCGAAATAGAGAATAGTCTTGGAAACGCCACCTTCAAGGGCCCCCTTGCAACCAGTTATCTTCCCAAAACAGGGTACTCCTCCCATCCCTTACCTCCATCGCCAGGCCAGTAAGCATTTTGTCTTTTATTCTCTGCTCTTTGATATTCAAATGACATATGTCTTTCCAGGGCCCTCCTTTGACCGGTAGTTGCTGATTTACTAGCATTACATCAGGATTCAGGTTGTTGCACGAGCATACAATCTTCTTCCATAAGGGGCACTCCTCTTTAGAAAACCGCCACCACCACTTAAATAATAGCGCTGTATTCCGAAGTACCGCATCCCCAACCCCCAAACCCCCAGCCTTTTTTGGTGCCTGAACCAACTCCCACTTAACTAAGGGAATACCATCAGTACCATCCCCCTTACACCACATAAATCACCTTTGCAAAGCAATCAGCTTATCCGCATTCGCCTTTGGCATCTTGTATAGACTGAGGTAGTAGATAGGTAGGCTATTTAGAACTGATCTTATCAGAACAAGCTTGCCCGCTTTGGTTAGAACCTTAGCTTTCCAGAGGCTAAGTTTCTTTTCCACCTTATCAATTATCGGTTTCCAGGTCTTCACCATACGCGGATTCGCACCCAAAGAAATCCCGAGGTACCTAGTAGGTAAAACCGCTTGCTTGCACCCTAGCAAACTACAGGCATTGTCTACCCAATCCTGCTCACAATTCACCGATATCAAACTTGACTTCTCAAAATTAATGCTCAGCCCCGACATCAACTCAAAGCATCTCAATAGTCTCCTATAATTGACTATTGTATCTGTCACCGGGGGACAAAATAATATCGTATCATCTGCAAATTGTAAGTGCGACAATTGTATATGCTCACCTCCTACCAGAAGTGGTTCAATGCGCCCGTTCCTGACAGTTTCTCCCACCATCCGATTCAACACATTGACCACCAACACAAACAGAAATGGAGAGAGGGGATCCCCTTGTCTGAGTCCTCTTTCCATGTTGAACGGCTTGGATGGTGACCCATTCACCAGAACAGACATTGTGGCTGTACTGACACACTCCTTTACCCAATTCCTCCAACGCTGTCCAAATCCCATTTTCTGGAGCACTATATCCACGAAACCCCATCTGACTCTATCATATGCTTTATGAAAATCCAGCTTAATGATCGCCGCTTTCCTTTTCTTTGCCTTGAGCCAATGGACTGTCTCACAGGTTATGAGAGCACCATCATGAATTTTTCTACCTTTCACAAATGCAGTCTGAGTCTCACCCACCAAGCCCGGTATAATTGACCTCATTCTTCTTACCAGCACCTTTGAGATCACCTTATACACACATCCCACCAAACTAATTGGCCGAAAATCCTTAATCTCTTTAGCACCCAAGAATTTTGGGGCCAGCGTCACCCATGTTATATTCACATCTGATGGTAATGTTGCCCTTTGAAAGAAATCCATCACCGCCGCTGTGAACTCCTGACCAATGTCTTCCCAGCATTTCTTGATAAAGTTCATATTGTATCCATCACTACCTGGGGCCTTAGACGATTCACAGTCCCAAACTGCCTCCCTGATTTCCTCTGTAGATGGTAAAATCTCCAAGGCTTCTGCCTCATCTCTATTAATTTGTTTCAATAACCCCTCCCGGATACCAATCCTTGGTGCATACTCCTGGCGGTACAACTCCCTGTAGAATCCCCTTATTGCATGCTTGATTTTTGCCTGATTCCTCACAAGCCGTCCATGAATCACCAGAGCATCAATTCTGTTATTTCGCCTTCTAGCTGATGCAATAGCATGAAAGTATCGAGTATTTCTGTCCATGTCCTTCGCATGTTTAGACCGAGACAGCTGCTTCCAGTGGATTTCCTTCCTAATGTACCATTTTTCACAAAATCTCACAAGCGCCTTCCTTCTAGCTTCCGTTGTACCATCATATATCCCTTCACTAACCTGCTCATCCAGCTTCCTTAACTCGTCTTCAAACTTTGTCAGCCTGTTTTCCATATCACTAAAGTTATCCTTGTGCCATTGCCTCATCGGTAACGTCAATGCCTTCAATTTACCAAGGAACGGACCTTCGCCCAAGGTCCGCCATTCATTTTTTACCGTCCTTATAAAACCTTCATGGGTGAACCAGGAATCTAGACTCCTGAAAGGTCTAGGCCCCCATCTTCCTCTTGTATCCTCCACAATCAACGGGCAGTGATCTGACAATCCCCTTGGACCACTTTTCAGCCTCAAATCAGGAAACTTCTCCACCCATTCAATATTTACCAGCACCCTGTCAATTCTGCTACAAGATTGACCCCTGAACCAAGTGAACTTCCTATCAGTAAGGGGAAGATCCACCAACTGCATGTCATGCACCCAACCCTTAAACTCTTCCGCTGAACCCGGCAAACTCTGCAAACCTTTGCGATCTTCTACATGTAAAATCTCATTGAAGTCCCCCAACAAACAGAAAGGAACCTGACACAAGCCTGCTATGTAGCTCAACTCCTCCCATACCACTCGCTTTGCCTCTCTCCCATGCGCCCCGTATACCAAACAGTAAGCACACTGAAAATTATTCTTAATTATGACTCCCTCAATGCACAACCACCTCTCTCCTTTATAGCAATTCCTTTTCTGAAACATATTATCATCCCACAGCAACAGAAGCCCCCCTGCTGTCCCAATAGATTCCACAAATTCCCAATCTACAGTACTATTTCCCCAAATCCTGCCAACATCATATTTTGAGATATCCTCCCTTTTTGTTTCAAGCAAACCCAACATGTTTAGATTATACTTTTTCGTCAACATTTTAATCATACTTAACTTACCATCCCCCCTCAAACCCCTGATATTCCAACAGCTCACAATCATTTAATCAACGTTTTGCTCACCTTATGTTTGTTCTTCGGACGACTTCTTCTCGCGTTTTCTTTTTGTTTTGCCAACTTTCGCTTCTTCTCTATTTCTTCATTCTGAGCTTACAATATGCTCATGATATCCACCTCCTCATCATACAGCACCGCACCAGATTTCACTGCCAGTGCCCAGACAGCCTCATTTTCCTTGGCCTGTGCTTCCATGTTTATGCGATTTTCCTCCCCCTCATTGGTTCGTCCTCTGCCTGTTCCAGATCCAGCCCCCTCCTCACTGACTTCATCAAGCTGAACCAATCCTTGTTTGTCCGCCTCTTCTCCTCGGTCAGCCCCCAATGGTACCACCAGCTCTCCCTCGTGAAACCTCCCTTCCACAATCCGCTCCCTGCCCTCGTGAAATTTGGATGTCTCACCTTCAATATCCACACGCACGATCTGCGCCTGTTCAAACCCCTGGCCACCAGTCACGCCTCCCTGAGAGACCGCCGACAACCGGCCCTGCTCAGTCAGCCTAGCCCATCCAGCATCCCCCTCATCGCTCACAAGGGCCGTCTCGGCGTTCCACCCGTCGCACCCAGGCGCTGCAAGAGGTTCCTCCACGCCCTCACTCCGCCGCCAATCAGCCGCGTCTTTCTCATCTGCCGCCGGCGCCCGTCTCACCGCCATCATCCTTGCTCGTCCGGCGTCCCCCTCCACACTCACGGGGAGGTTGGTCTCCTCGAGCCTCACGTCGCATCTAGGCACAGCAGCAGGCGTCTTCGCAACCCTCCCACTCTCAACCCGCTTCAGTCTTCCCCGGGTCATGGTAACTTATAAGGCAACCCGACCCGCCACTCGCCAGCCCAAGACAGGCCCGACCGATTTCCCCCCTCCTTCTTTTGTCGCCACAGACTCCCTTGCCCCCAAACCATGACTAGTTTCTATTGGGCTTAGGTTGTCAAGGCCCAATTTCCCTCCCTCTACGTAGCGTCCAATCTTAGAGCTTAATGACTTCCTCATATGCAAAGGCCCAGTAAGAGTACCATTCGACCCAATAACCCTCTCTCCCCCAGTACTAATCTCCTGTGTAACCGTTCTGTCAGAATCCCCTTCTTCACTCCCACCAAAACTCTGCACAACCTCCTTCCCTATCTTTTGGGTACTACTATCCGATTCTGTTGCTTCTCCAAACTTTTTGAAATTCAAAACATCAACGTTCATATCATTCAATAATATCTCGGAATTGACTATTCTGTCCTTGGCATGGTCCCCCCCTGTACAGTTCTGGCGATCAGGTCTGCCATTGGATCCCACGTCAGCTCCTCCTTCCTCCGGCTGTGTTCACCAGACCCATCGACAGCTCCTCCTTCGTAGACCTGCTTCTGCTCCACCGGAAACCCAGTCTCACCCGCCTCCCTTTCCATCTCTTTCACAAAAACTGAAATCTCCGACTCCCCGATAGCAATCCTTACCCATTCTCTAATTTCATCAAATTCGCATGTGTCAACCTGAAACCTACCCACCCGAAATGAAGCCCCTGTGTCCGTTGGAATAGCACAGTGGAGAACGTGCCCCCATAGTCCTCCTACCGCTTTGAATGTTTCAGACGACCATACATGAAGCGGCATTCCATAACACTCCAACCATACTCTGCGAGACCCACCACATTCTGACTCCTCCCATTGCCTGATCCGATGAAAAACTTGTAACATAGTATCCAGTTTAAACGTGTAGGCCGCAGCAGCATGCTCCACCGTATCGAAAGTCAATAATACTTTTGTCTCCCCAATCTCCCGGACATCTTCCACATGAGGCACGTTTGTGTGAATAATCCTCTGCAAAGATCGAAGTTCCATAGGTTTCAATGTGTATCCTACTAAGCTCCTGGCCAGCCATTTCAGATTCGCTTCCACTACAGGTACTTGAACCCTTTTCATACTCCCCTTGCCCTTCTGCACATGAATTTGATCCCCTGTCTTCACTTCCCCTTCCACAGGATTCTTATCCACCTCAGTCTCCTTAATGATCATTTCTGGCCTCCGTTGTAGCTGTCGACTGGTATCCGCCACCACCCGTTGGGCCCCCGCCTGCACCTTCCTTTGAAACTTGGCTTCCCCCACATTAACAATTTTACCACGTAGCCTGAATTGGTTCATTTCTGCAATAGCTTTCAGGGCACCACCTTTGGTCGTGTAACGAACAAAAGCAAATATGTACACCATTGCATTTTTTTGTTTCCTGCAGAGATAAATATCATTGATCCTCCCCGTCCAGCAGAACAACTGATACAATTCCCTCCTAGAGATATCCTCAGGCAAGTTATCCATGAACACAGTAAAAGACTCCTTTTCTAATCGATGATATTCTTCCTTAGTCCAAATTCTCGGATCCTTCAATCGTGAATCGCATCTCCTGCTTCCGCCTCCCCTGGTGTATCCCCCCCTCTCTTGGAGTGTGATATAAATCACTTGGGTTTATTATTTCTGTTTTAGACAAGAATAATAGTGTAACAAGAATACGAATAAATACGTATCAAGTACTCGATTACTTGTTCGAATTTAAATTAAACTAATTAAATTGGTTCTAAAATTAATGAGTAATCAGGTTTAACTCGAATCAAATTAATGGTTTTTTTTAGTAATTGATTCGGATAAAGATTTGAGAAGTGCGAAACCCAAACTAACTTTGGACCCGATCATGTGTTAATTAAATAAAAAAATAAAAATTTAAAATATATATATGTCGTTTAATATGTTTAGATTTTAATGTGTTTAATTTTTATTGTGTTTGGTGTTTATTTCGATTAATTTTACATGTTTATTGTATTTACAAAATTTTTAAGATAAAAATTTTATTTATTTATTTTTTGTCAATTTCTGTTTAATCGGATACCCAATTATCCAAACCAAACCAATCCGTTCTTAATCAATTTAATTTGGTTCAGCTACGTACACAAAAAAACATAAATCCAAACTAAACCGAACTAATTACAATTCAATTGGCTCAGTTCTAATTTCACCACAAATCTAAACTAACCTAATCCGTGATCACCCATAGTTACTAGCTAATGGCTAAATTATTAAGGCTAATAAAGTCATTAACTCACGAAACTAGCTATCAAATCATGATATCAAACGCATACATTAAAGACAAAAAATGTTTAATAGCAGTTATATTGGAGAGATGTAATAAAAAAAAATGAAACTCATCCAGTAACAAACTATTCAGGTTATCATCTAAAATACTATTAATTTAAATATTATAGTGTTTTACAGGTTGTTCTCCTGACTTAATTTTTACTACGTTGTTAAATTAAAATTTTCGAATCTTCTTAACTCATAATCTCACCAAAAGATAAAAATAATTTCTATTTTAATAAATAACATAGATAACCAAGCTTAAGAAAGTGCTTACAAAAAAAAGTGAATAATAGAAAAAACATATATAACACTTAACGTTTAATTTTAACATTATCAAAACACTTTTTTACTCTCGGTAATTATTTTCATGCATATTAAAACGGCATGGAAATAAAAAGAGAGTAAAAGACATATTTTATGATTTTTTTAGAATATTAATTTTTATTAAAAGTATTACTATTT
>NC_029787.2:25483224-25485790 GCF_000816755.2 Arachis ipaensis
TTTGTTGTAGGAAGAAATTAAAAAAATTAGTCTAAAATATTTTTTAGAGTTAGTTCTTTTAGTTTTATTTTTTTTTATTTGTCAATGACAGATTCTTTAAAAATTTAATAAAAAAAATTTTCTAAATTGTTAAGAATAAATTTTTTATAGTTTCGATAGAAAAAATCTTATATTTCTTATTATTTCTGTTGTGTCATTTATTCTTCATACTTTTTTTTATCATATAATATTTTGAACTATTGATTCAATACTTATTTTTGCTAATTTTTTTATAGCCGTCACGAAATGATATTTTTTTAAAAAAATTAAGGAGAGAAAATAAGTAATTAAAAGAATAATTTAAAACTTATGAGAAACATATTATCTTTATTTTGTCTAAAAGATATTTGTTGAATCTTATTTATCAATTGAAATAGGAAAAGTATATGTAGACAATGAAAATACTAAACAATGTGCCAATGAGTTATAGTTTAAATGGCATAGTCTCTCATATTCAATTAAGAGGTTGCGGGTTCGAGTCTTCTATCTTTGATAAAAAAAAAAATACTAAACAATGTGAATAATGCATATATCGGATGTTCAATTCACTAGGTGTGTGAATGGTTATCCTAATATTAAAATTAGGTGAATAATTTAAAATTTAGTGTATTTTTATTTTATTGAGCCAATTTTAAAATTCATTATTCACATTATTCACAAAAGTCATTCTCTACCTATCAAAATCTATTAAAATATTTTAACACGATCAATATCCCATAAGACAGGAAGGTATAGTATACCTGAAGTGTGATAGGATAGTTGATTCTTAAAATAAAATTCACGAAATAGAAAAGAGAATATTGATCAAGATGATCTTATTGTGGAGGTAAATACCTGACTAAAAATAAAAAGATCTGAAAAGATTATGTCACTATGAGAATGTGGAGCCAAGCTTATGTTGTCGACAACAATCTTTAAAATAATATTTCAATTGAAATATAAAGAAAAAAAAAAGGTCAAGGATCATGAACAAAAGTTTGTTAAAAGGCAAAATTTTTTTGCCAAAATGCAATTCAAATTAGCAATCGGTTTTAGCCACTAATTAAATGGATCGCTATTAACGACCGATTTTTGTAACTAAAATAGATTTATATATGATCAAAAAATGTTGGTCGTTGAATTTGGTCATTATTTTTAATTTTGTCCGCTTTGGTTTTGATTGCTAAATTAAAAATGAAAAAGTATAGAGAGACAATGAAAATATTAAACAACGTGAATAATAGATATGTTAGATGTTCAATTTAATAAGTATACAGATGATTATGTTGATTATTTTTAATTGGATAATTATTCCTTTTGATTCAATTTACTCATGCACAGTTAACAATAGTTGGATGTTCAATTCACTAGGTGTGCAGATGGTTATCCTAATATTAATGTTTAGGAGATAATTTGGGGTAAAATATTTTTTTATTTTATTGGGTCAATTTTAGAGTTCATTGTTCATATTGTTTACAAAAGTTATTGTCTACCTAACAAAACTGATTAAAAATTAGCGATCAATTATTTTTTGTCATTAAAAAATCAATAGCTAAATCAGTCACTATTAACAATTAATTTTATTAGTCGTTAAATACGGTCGTTATTCCGTTAATTTATTGAAATGATATATAGTTATTTAATTCAATTAAATGCCCATATTAATGTCATCTCAAATGTGTTGAGAAAATAAAAATGTTATAATATGATCATTCCTAATGTAAATGTAACATATTATAACTTAAAAAGTAAAAAAGGTTGAACTATTATTATTAAAATAGAAAGAAAAATAAATATTATTGTTGAGACATCAAAATCAAATTAATTATGTACTTATTATTATATGTTATGATATTTTTTTAGCTTTATTTTATCTCTGTTAAATATATGTCATTATATTTTTTTTTTCTTTTAGAAAACTTAAGATTAAAAATATAATATCAACAGTGTAATAATTGTATTATTTTTTTTCATGTTCCATAATTACTAGTTTATTATTAGCATATAGGAGTGAAAAAAAGTTAAACGGCCTGCAACTTAATTTTTGTTTGTTCTGTCTTGATAGAAAATAGGTTTAGACTCAATCTATTAAAAAAGTCTATATGTTTTAAAAGATCAAATCTAAATTTTTGAAATAATCTGTCATGTAATTGAAAAGAGTTGAACTTGGATCCTTTATAATATTTAAATACTTTTATTCATTAAGCCATTTGTCTCTTTAATTATATAAGTGTATTTTTATTTTTTTAATATCTTTAATTTTTTATGCTGGAATATCAAAATTCAAAAGTCAATCAAATAAAATAATTCTAAAAACTTTCCTTCCACATTAATAAAGAAACAAACATACACACTTTCAATACATTCCCATAAAATTTTCTCTTTTCTTCTCCACTTTACACGCTTTTTTACTACTTTTTTATCTTTTCTTCCTTTGACTCTTCTCTTTGGTACGTGCTTCTTCTTTTTTCTCATTTCATTATTTTTTATTTTATTATTTTTTATATTTGTTATTATAATGTTAATTATTTTTTCATAAGTTAGGATT
>NC_029787.2:25485817-25489593 GCF_000816755.2 Arachis ipaensis
TTATCAATTTTTTTATTAAAAGGTTCTTGCTTTATGTCATTGATATAATAAAAGTAAAAAAAAAAAATATGAGATAATATTGTCCGTTAATTTTTGTTTAGGTATTACAATATGCTCTAGAAATGGATGAATCTGTAACTCCAAGTGATCCATTGGCCAATTTTACTTCTTTAAATAGAGAAGAAATTAATTAGTCAGTACCAACAATGCCAACAATAAATACTGGAACTGCACCATTACAAACACCGATAACTACATCAGCACCAACACAGACAACAACTATTACAAATCAACAAATTACTGATGAAAATGGTGGTAATAAAACTGTTATTAAAAAAAAAAAGAAGATTTCACCAATTTGGAATAATTTTGATCAAGTTAAAAGTTATGAGAGTACAAAAGTTATTTGCAAGTATTGCAAATTTATGTTTTCTTACGTTGAAAAATAAGCTAGTACTTTGCATTTATTGAGGCATTTTAGTAGTTGCCTAGATTGCATGTTGCTGCACAAAAGAAACAACCATCGATTCCATTTCAACCTTCCAATTCAAGTGTTAATCCCTTTGTGACACTGGATACAAGATATTCTCAAGAGAAGATGAGACAAATAATTGCTACAGCAATTATGGTTCATGAACATCCTTTCAGCATTGTTGAGGATGAAGTTTGGATGTGGGACTTGGATGTAGAACTTCCAATATGCTAATTCTGAATTTTATAAAATTTTTCGTAAAACTGCTCAAAGTGATTGCTTGGCAATATATGAGCAGAAAAGAAATAATTAAAGGCTTTGTTACAAGATGTTAGGAAGATAAGTTTGACAACTGACATGTGAAAATCAAACCATCAAATTGTTGAATATATGGTTATCACAGGTCACTTTATTGATGCAGGGTGGAATCTTCAAAAAAGGATTTTGAGTTTTGTCCGAGTACCTGCTCCTAAGCATGGCATTGATGTTGCGGATGCTATTCAAGTGTTTGAAGACTTGGAGAATTAAAAATAAAGTCTTCTTAGTATCTGTTGAGAATGCTTCCTAAAATGATTCATGTCTAATGGCTCCTAAGGATACTATTTCAGATAACAACTCATTACCAGTTGGTGGTAGTTTGTTTCATGTTAGGTGGTGTGCACACATTCTAAATTTGTTGGTACAAGATGGACTAGATAAAATTAAAGGTATTATTCACAAATTAAAGTTCGTGAAAGTGTCAAGCATGTCAATTTTAATGATTCAAAATTTAAAATATTTGTTGAGATTGCTGAGAACAAGCGTTTGAAGGAGAAAAAACTCATTATTGATTGTCCTACGAGATAGAATTCTACTTACAACATGTTATCTGTGGCTTTGAAGTTTAAATCTGTGTTTCCAGGAAAGAGAACCCACTACTGTTACAAACCATCATCAGAGGATTGGAGGAAAGTTGAGAAAATTTTCAAACTTCTAAAAGTTTTTAATCTTGTTACTCATGTCATTTCTGGCAGTGAGTATCCTACTGCAAATTTGTACCTTCCTGAAATTTGGAGAGTGAAACAAGTAATTGATGATGCTATTTAGGATAGAGATTCCTTTATGAGAGAAATGACAACCTCAATGAAAGAAAAGTTTGACAAATATTGGAGAGAGTGCAATATGGTAATGTCTCTAGCTTGTATTTTGGATCCTAGATGCAAATTACATGTTATTAAATTTTGTTTTTCTTTAATTTACAAACTCGAAAATGTTGATAAAGTGAAGAATACATTACAAGAAATGTACGATGAATATGCTGAAAAGTGTGATGGTGAGACAACAATAAGTGAAGTTAATATTAATGGTCTAGTTACTTTTTCTAATGTGGTTGGTTCTGAAATTAGTGAAATTGATGAAATATTGAATATGGTTTGGAAAAAAGGAGCCATTCATCCAACAAAATCAGAATTAGAGGTTTATCTTGATGCCTAAAGGCAATTCTAAGTCGTTTAGGCTGCGTTTGTTTCTGAGAAGCGGATAAGACAAGACACTGAGAACAAGACACAAAATTTTGTGTTCTTATATTCTATTTGGTGATAAACTAGAACAAATTATGAAAATCCAATTTATTCTTATTTTTTTATTTAAAAATTTTGAAAAGAAAAATATAATAATAAAAAAATATAATTATAAAAAATTAATAAGAATAATGAAAGAAAAAATAAAAAATAAGTTGTGTCCCTTGTTAGTGTCTCTGTGTCCTTCCTGTCAGGATGGACATAAAATACACTAATTCAGTGTCCCTGAACACAATGTCTCTGTCCATGTCTCATCTGTCAAATACGATTTTGTGTCTCCGTGTCCCTGTCTCAATGTCCTGTTCCTGAAAACAAACGCAGCCTTAATGCTTTGGAGAGGTGGAAAAACAATAGCCTGAAGTTCAAGGTTTTATCTAAAATGGCAGCGGACATATTAGCAATTCCTATCTCAACGGTGGCTTTAGAATCTTCATTTAGCGCTGGAGGAAGAGTTATTGATGAATATCATTCTCGACTGAGTCAAGAGTCCATTGAAGCTCTCATTTGTGGAGGAGATTGGCTTTGCAACAAGTATGGTTTGAAGAAAAAACTAAAGGTAAACATTAACTTTCTAATATTTCTCTTTTTGACTAAGTATCTATGTTATAGAAAATATTTCTTTTTTTAAATGTGAGAACATTGATATTGGTATGATGTGAGTAGTTAGAATAATAAAGTTGAATTTTCATGATATATAAATAAGGTATCACATAATTTATATTAAGATTATGACCACAATTTTATTTTGAACATTCTCTTTCGTACTAATAAAAAAATATTTGTTGTATTTACATTATTTAAAAATCTAATGATGTGTGTATGTGTGCTTTTTTTCCCAAGGTGTTGGAATAAGAAGATTAAATTACTTTTAAGCTTGGAAGGTTAATCGATTAATTGTCCAACATTTCCTTTATTTTGTTTTGATTTAAGTAGTTATTAGTTTTTGTTTGATGTTATATTTAGTTGATTTATTACAACTTTTGATATTGATGAATTCTTTTAATTTAATATGTTACATATTTTGGAAGTAGTGGAAATATATTAATATACATTGTCTTTTTTTTTAATCAATGATAGTTATTTATCGATATTTTGTCTATATTTTGTATCAATATTGTCCATAAATTTATTATTTTATATTTTTAATTTTAAAAATTAAATTATATCTTAAATTTAATTATTTATTAAAAAAAAGTCTATTGACAAGCTTTAGGCTACGCCAGATTTAACAACAGACTAGGCTCAGTACTCATTAAAAAGTTTATACCAGGCTACAGGCCAGGCTTAGACCAATATACTCTATTACAGGCCTGGCCTGTTAAGAAAAAAGCCTGGCCTGGCCTAGCCTGTTTTCACCCCTAACAGTCTTAATTAATAATATCATATGCTAATAACATGTAATTTGTGTAACGACCCGATTTCTGGCAGGTCCAGATCACTGTCAGTCGTCAGATGTTACTTTCCAATAGCCCTATAATACTCTAGACTCGATAATACTTACTACATATGAGCCTTTCGTACTAATGGAATCGCATATGTTAGCTAATTTTTATTATATGATTTTCTTATTAAACCCGTTAGCAGCAACCAAAAACATCATCGGAGATAGACAAAATAAAATAATTACCATACTAACAGTAAAACCAAATTGCAACAAGATTACAGAAAGCTTTCACACACATACACACCTTAGGTTAGTTCATACAAGCTTGACATGCTTATATATATATATATATATATATAGA
>NC_029787.2:25490726-25539413 GCF_000816755.2 Arachis ipaensis
GAATGATGTGGATGTTGATGAATTATAATTGAATTATTTATATGGCTTATGAATTTGAATAATCTGAGATACGAGATTCCCTGGATCAAGTGCCGTGGCTTGCCACCACGTGTACCAGGTTGAAAACTTGATACTCTGTTGACCCTACGACGTAAGTGTGACCGGGCACTATATAAATTTCCGGGAATGTTACCCCCATTGAGCAATATTGATTATTTGAGAAAAATCTATGCATAGACTCTTGGGGATGCACGTCGGGGGACAGTCTAAGGACAATTCAGACTTGTCGGGTTGGCTGGATAACCGACAGATGAGCCTCATCAGCCATAGGACAGGCATGGATCATATGCATATTACTTGAATTACTTGCTTGTGTATTAACTGGGTGTGCCTAAATGTACTTGCCACGTTAAATGTATATTTGTTACCTGCAGTACTTGTAACTTTCTTGTGCTTGCCTTTGTCTGTTTAGTTGTCTGTGAAAATGCATGATGGAGTTGGAGGTATGGAGGAATGGTAGAATAGGATTTAGATTTAAGGTTAAGTTAGGTTAGGTTTAAATATCCTTAGTAAACCACCTTTTATGGCTTCTGTTTAATACTTTAAGATCTATAATCTGAGTGTCGGCGTTCTAGGATTGCCTCTGGCATTCCCAGGACCTTATATATTATGTGTGTGGCACCTTTACCATACTGAGAACCTCCGATTCTCATTCCATACTATGTTGTTATTTTTCAGATGCAGGTCGAGAGGCATCTCGTTAGGCGTCTGGACTCTTGAAGCGGAGTGGTTACAGGGTTATTCTGTTATGTTATGATGTATATATATATATATATGTACATGGTTTTCTCTCCGCATAACTTGTTCTTTTGATCCTCCTAGAGGTTTATGGAGAGGCATGATTGTGTATATGTACTTTTGGGTTTTGGTTATGTATGTATATATGTGTAAATATTCTCTGGTCAGTCTTGACTTTGCAGGCTGAGCTAGGAGCTTGTTATTTTGTTTCTTTGGTACTCTATTCCTACTTCTGTTATCTTATGTTTAATAATTATGATTTTCTTAGCACGTAAGTTAACTCGTACCATGAGCGTTGCGCTTTTATTTCGCGATTTTTGTTTCCTCTTTCTTCAAGGCTCCTAACATATTATAATTCTTCTGCTATTATATGTACTCATTTTATTTTAGAGGTCGTAATACCACACCACCTTTGTTTTACGGCTTAAATGTAAAGTTTAGTGTGGTATGGTGTTACAATTCAGATAAAAAAAATGAAAGAATGTGTTGAAGAGAAAAGGACATTATGTCTGAAAAAGAAGCCATGGATGCATTGTGTTCAAGTTTCACTGCTTTCAACTTTCACATGAATTAAGGTAGTCTAAATAAAAGAGGGGATCTAGGTTTGGGGCGGGTGAATTGTTGGGTTTGGGTAGAGTTGAAGGGCTTAGACTAAGACCAAAAAAAAAAAAACTATAGTACCGCAACTGAGGCCTTGGATAAATGGTAGTTCTGCCTCACTAAGAGCTATATCTAGATTCGAATTTTCGATAAGGAATATAGAACTCATACTAGTAGTAATTGTAGTAGTGTGTGTGACTGAGTATGTGTTATATAAGATAAAAAAAACTATAGTACTATCATGATTTCACGAGGCTTAGATCAAGTGACCTTTTAATATGGTGCACTCGAGTTTGAATAAAAAAAATACTATCTATCTAAAAAAAATACTATTTCTGATTAATCAATTTGTGTTGGTTAAAGTGATTAACTCTAAAAGTTTTTGATAGCTTAAAGAAAGGGGGTTGAATCTATGACCTTTTTTAACTTTGATTAATAAAGTCTTAAAGACAGAAATTGTAACGTGGCTTCTGTTTAGTCTGCGCAACGGATTATGTAGGAGACAAAATTGTTTTGTCTCATAAAACTAGAAAAACAAAATCAGAGTAGAAAGGAAGAAGGTGACACAGCCATATATCTTGGTTCAGTTGCCTAGTGCAATGCAACCTACATCCAGTCTCCACCACAATGTTGTTGGAATTTTCACTATCTTTCAAGTATCACATATACCAATTTTTTAGAACTCAACATAATCCTATCTGAGACACATCAAGTTTCAACATAAACTTGATTTGGTTATGTATCTATCTAAACTTCACACAGTAAGTACTTACCCAACTTAGCAAGGGATACCTCTCAGGTACATAACACAAAATAGAAATACAACAAAAAAAATCTGAAATCACTCTTGACTCTTCTCTCAGCCTTTTCTCACAATGGCTTTTATCAATGCCTCTCTCTTTTGCCTTTTACTACATAATGAATACAAAGAAAGATATGACATTGAAACAGAAATACAAACAGTAAACTATGAAGGAGATGATGAATGACAGCCTTGATTCTATATGCTGAACCCAACTTCTGGACTCAAAACATTGTCCTTCATCTTGGCGGAGTACTCCCTTTAGTGTAGGTGCAATGCTTCCAAGATTTCAAACTCGAGGTTACACACTTTACTCTCTCTCGAGTTCTCTCTCCTTGTTCTCAAATGAGAATCAATTTCCTTTTTGCACCTTGTTCTGAGCCACGGCTAGGGTTCCTTTCACCAAAGTCAACTTCTTGAATCTAGGGCTAACTGAGGTCTTTTTTCCATCAGCCCCAAAAATTAGGGATTTGAAATCAGAGACAAGTAATGTAACTTCTTTGAGAACAGATCCTTAATGGACTTGATAAATCCAAACCCTTAATCTTTTGCTTTTATTCCAAGAAATAATTTTACCCATTGATTTACAGTAGAGAAAAGTTGCCTCCATTTTTCTCCACATTTTTTGAAATGGTAGTAAAGAGGAAAAAAGATATCATCAAACGATTTTCTTGCATGTAAGTGAAAACAAATGACCTTTTTCTTCTGATTGTGTTTTGATTAGACATTTGCTTTTCTTTCTTCTGATTTGGTGTCTAATGAGAGGTAGGACAACTTTTTCTTCTTAGATGTATGGTGATAGAATGAGAAAGTAAGTTCTTCTTTCTTCTCTGGATATTACTCGAAGCAACATAGCATTCCATCTTAGAGTTTGTTTTCCTTTCTCTTTGGTTTTTCACATGGGTGAAAGAGAAGAGAGGAGAGATGATGGATTCGGTGGTTCTGTTTTGGTTCAGATGGAATTTGAGTTCCATTGCTTAGTTAGCCACCAATATAAGTGAGTGGACTTGGATTACCAATTGGACTTATAAAGGTAGTACGAATTATATTTAGCCATTTATTTCTTGAAGCATATTGGTACATGTGGGCTTGAGAATATGATTTGTATTTGGGCTAAACTTGATTTTTTCTTTCTTCATTGTTTTGGTCAGATTACTTGCTTTTCTTCATATTAAAGAGTGACTTAGACCTACAATCATTCACACACACATCACAAATACAATTGGACTTTCTATTCTATTTAGTGATAAAGTAGAACAAATTATGAAAAACTAATTTATTTTTATTTTTTTGTTTAAAAATTTTGAAAAGAAAAATATAATAATAAAAAAATATAATTATAAAAAATTAATAAGAATAATGAAAGAAAAAATAAAAAATAAGTTGTGTCCCTTGTTAGTGTCTCTGTGTCCTTCCTGTCAGGATGGACATAAAATACACTAATTCAGTGTCCCTGAACACAATGTCTCTGTCCATGTCTCATCTGTCAAATACGATTTTGTGTCTCCGTGTCCCTGTCTCAATGTCCTGTTCCTGAAAACAAACGCAGCCTTAATGCTTTGGAGAGGTGGAAAAACAATAGCCTGAAGTTCAAGGTTTTATCTAAAATGGCAGCGGACATATTAGCAATTCCTATCTCAACGGTGGCTTTAGAATCTTCATTTAGCGCTGGAGGAAGAGTTATTGATGAATATCATTCTCGACTGAGTCAAGAGTCCATTGAAGCTCTCATTTGTGGAGGAGATTGGCTTTGCAACAAGTATGGTTTGAAGAAAAAACTAAAGGTAAACATTAACTTTCTAATATTTCTCTTTTTGACTAAGTATCTATGTTATAGAAAATATTTCTTTTTTTAAATGTGAGAACATTGATATTGGTATGATGTGAGTAGTTAGAATAATAAAGTTGAATTTTCATGATATATAAATAAGGTATCACATAATTTATATTAAGATTATGACCACAATTTTATTTTGAACATTCTCTTTCGTACTAATAAAAAAATATTTGTTGTATTTACATTATTTAAAAATCTAATGATGTGTGTATGTGTGCTTTTTTTCCCAAGGTGTTGGAATAAGAAGATTAAATTACTTTTAAGCTTGGAAGGTTAATCGATTAATTGTCCAACATTTCCTTTATTTTGTTTTGATTTAAGTAGTTATTAGTTTTTGTTTGATGTTATATTTAGTTGATTTATTACAACTTTTGATATTGATGAATTCTTTTAATTTAATATGTTACATATTTTGGAAGTAGTGGAAATATATTAATATACATTGTCTTTTTTTTTAATCAATGATAGTTATTTATCGATATTTTGTCTATATTTTGTATCAATATTGTCCATAAATTTATTATTTTATATTTTTAATTTTAAAAATTAAATTATATCTTAAATTTAATTATTTATTAAAAAAAAGTCTATTGACAAGCTTTAGGCTACGCCAGATTTAACAACAGACTAGGCTCAGTACTCATTAAAAAGTTTATACCAGGCTACAGGCCAGGCTTAGACCAATATACTCTATTACAGGCCTGGCCTGTTAAGAAAAAAGCCTGGCCTGGCCTAGCCTGTTTTCACCCCTAACAGTCTTAATTAATAATATCATATGCTAATAACATGTAATTTGTGTAACGACCCGATTTCTGGCAGGTCCAGATCACTGTCAGTCGTCAGATGTTACTTTCCAATAGCCCTATAATACTCTAGACTCGATAATACTTACTACATATGAGCCTTTCGTACTAATGGAATCGCATATGTTAGCTAATTTTTATTATATGATTTTCTTATTAAACCCGTTAGCAGCAACCAAAAACATCATCGGAGATAGACAAAATAAAATAATTACCATACTAACAGTAAAACCAAATTGCAACAAGATTACAGAAAGCTTTCACACACATACACACCTTAGGTTAGTTCATACAAGCTTGACATGCTTATATATATATATATATATATATAGAACGGACAATTTTCCTGATACCTGGTCCATATAGAAAACCCCTAAGATGGTATCCGGGCTAACAGAAGAAAATAACAAACCCAATCCCTCAAAAAGCTACAAAAGTGAGCGAAAGTAGATTTTAAGAAAACAAAGACCGTGTATCCTACATCATACCATTGCTGAGGCACAAGTCTGTAGAACATCATCTCAGGACTAGTCTCGAGCACCTCCTGTAGGGTTCGAAATCACATGCTCCTCCGGTACTTCTCTAAATATAACTCCAGTGGCGGCGACCAAGATTGGATCTCCCATATGTGGGGAAAGGGAAATGGAAGGGGTGAGAACCTATATGGTTCCCCGTAAGGCAATATCATGAAAACACATCTCTCTCGTGAAACCTAGAGTTCTGGCTCTATCGTAATAAGTCGCTTGCCAAATCTCTCGGCTACTTCCGTATCGCGGGCTCTGACATAACTCATTCTTGTCATCTTTCTTTGGGATCAATGTCGTTCTCACACTATTCTCTATGACTAATATTCCTAACTTTATTATCTTATTCTAAGCTTTGGAGAAAGTTAAACTATAAAATTTTAAAAATACAAACAAGAAACAGAGAATAGAAAATTAACAAGAAGCAGATAGCACATAGAAGAAAGAATAAACAATAAACAATCACAATCAAGTGCGCAAATAATTTATGATGCATGCTTGTACCTAGCATAGGCCATGAGTTCATGCGTCGGTTGTCTACCCGCAACCCGACGTTACTCGGGGCGAACCCTGAATATAGTTTTTTTACCGTGTCAGTTAGGCACAAATTATCATCATGGGCGAACCCATGTCAGTTAGGATATCTTGGCATCACGGTAGAAATAAGCTATCAGTTAGGCGAACATTCAGGCATTAGCAACTCAGTCTATCAGTTAGGTGGGTACTTTCGCATTAGCAATTTGGCACAAAGGTCCGTTCAACATACAATATGCTATTAGTTAGGCAGACATTCCCGCATTAGCAATCTTAGGCTATCAGTCAGGCGGGCACTTCCGCATTAGCACTTTGGCACAAGGCCCATTCGACATATACTTTTCGTGATTCATTATCCGTTTCAGTTATCCCTTTCATACATGGCTTCTCATTTTCTTCTTCTTTCATCATGCCTCCACATCACCTTTTAAATATACATACCTCCGCATCACCACTTAACTTAAGCTTACCTCCGCATCACCATTTAATTTCACATACCTCCGCATCACCATTTAACTCTAAACATTCATAGGGACAATTTATATTCTTATTCACTTTCCTGACTTGTTTAGCCTAATGCCTCCTTGGCGACCAGTCTTCTATTTAACAATTAATATAACGAACAGACTCAGATTTATACAAACTTTATGCCCACGCGTTTGTATCGAACTCAAGTTTCACTTGGTTCAAGTTTCAGAGCAATCTCATTTCCAGAACAAAAGTTATTCCTATTTTGTTTTGAGAGGTTTCTATTTGATTAACCGGTGAACCAGTTAACTTCCAAAGTGCATAACTAATTTTCTAGAATAGCCATGGCTTTGAAATTTGAACTGAATGAATTAGACACCATAAGATTTCATTTGATTTTAGTTTCATCACAAAAGCTTTTCTGACTTAGGAGATATTCATCAAGGAATTTACTGCTGTAAGTTTGTAAATCCTATTTAGCCTTTAATGAGAAGTAAAATGTTAAAGCCTATAACTTCTAATCCATAGCTTCTAAAATCCTAAAATTTTGAGGGAATTAAATATACATCTTGAGGGTTCTATCCAAACTAGTTGCACTCAATTTGGAGTTTGGTGCACGGAATTGCAATCACACATTTGCAACTCCGCACAACTAACCAGCAAGTGCACTGGGTCGTCCAAGTAATACCTTACGTGAGTAAGGGTCGATCCCACGGAGATTGCCAGCTTGAAGCAAGCTATGGTTATCTTGTAAATCTTAGTCAGGAGATTAATGATAAAAATAATTTTGTTTATGAAAAGTAAATAACATGAAATGAATGGTACTTGTGATTCAGTAATGAGAAACAGGTTGAGGTTCTGGAGATGCTCTGTCGTCTAAATCTCTGGTTTCCTACTGTCTTCTTCTCCATACACGCATGGCTTCCTTCAATGGCAAGATGTATGTTGATGGATCACCGTTGTCAATGGCTACCATCCGTCCTCTCGGATGAAAAATACCAGACACGGTTTCTGTACGGCTAATCAACTGTCGGATCTCTCGTCTCGGATGAAAAATCCCAGGTACAACTACTGCACGGCTAATCATCTGTTGATTCTCACTTGTATCGGAATAGGATCTCTCTATCCTTTTGCACACTGTCACTGCGCCCAACATTCGTGAGTTTGAAGCTCGTCACAGTCATCCCGTTCTAGATCCTACTCGGAATACCACAGACAAGGTTTAGACTTTCTGGATCTCAGGAATGCTGCCAATTAGTTCTAGCCTCTACCACAAAGGTTCTAATCTCACGGATTCGAATGCTCTGTTGTCAGGAGATGCAAATCAAACTCGTGGATTAGAAACCCAAGAGATACGCACTCAAGCTGTAGCCCAATGACTACATTGAGCTCAGGTAGAACGGGAGTGGTTGTCAAGCATGCGTTCATAAAATTGAAAATGATGATGAGTGTCACGGATCATCATATTCTCTATATTGAAGTATGAGTGAGTATCTTAGAACAGAATCAAGCGTGATTGAATAGAAAACAATAGTAATTGCATTAATCCATTGAGACACAACAAAGCTCCTCACCCCACCTATGGGGTTTAGAGACTCATGCCGTAGAAGATACAATATGAGATGTAAAATGTCATGAGTTACAAAATGAATCTCTAAAAGTAGTTTTTATACTAAACTAGTAACTTAGGTTTACAGAAAATAAGTAACTATGTGCAGATAGTGCAGAAATCTACTTCCGGGGCCCACTTGGTGAGTGTTTGGGATGAGCTTTGAAGCTTTCACGTACATAGGCCATTCTTGGAGTTAAACGCCAGCTTGGGTGCCAGTTTGGGCGTTTAACTCCAGTTCTGGTGCCAATTCTGGCATTTTACGCCAGAAAAAGGTCTCTGGCTGGTGTTGAACGCCAGTTTGGGCCATCAAATCTCAGGCAAAGTATGGACTATTATATATTTCTGGAAAGCCCAAGATGTTTACTTTCCAACACAATTGAGAGCGCGCCAATTGGGCTTCTGTAGCTCCAGAAAATCCACTTCGAGTGTAGAAGGGTTAGAATCCAACAGCATCTGCAGTCCTTTCTCAGCCTCTGAATCAGACTTTTTGCTCAGGTCCCTCAATTTTAGCCAGAAAATACCTAAAATTATAGAAAAATATACAAACTCATAGTAAAGTCTAGAAATATGATTTTTTCACAAAAACTAATAAAAATATAATAAAAAGTAACTAAAATATACTAAAAACTACCTAAAAATAATGCCAAAAAGCGTATAAATTATCCGCTCATCACAACAGCAAACTTAAATTGTTGCTTGTCCCCAAGCAGCCAAAAACAAAATAGGATAAAAAGAAGAGAATATACAATAAATTTCAAAATATCAATGAAGCTTAGTTCCAATTAGATGAGCGGGACTACTAGTTTTTTTGCTTCTGAACAGTTTTGGCATCTCACTTTATCCTTTGAAGTTCAGAATGATTGGCATCTATAGGAACTCAGAATTCAGATAGTGTTATTGATTCTCCTAGTTTAGTATGTTGATTCTTGAACACAGCTACTTTATGAGTCTTGGTCGTGACCCTAAGCATCTTGTTTTCCAGTATTACCACCGGATACATAAATGCCACAGACACATAACTGGGTGAACCTTTTCAAATTGTGACTTAGCTTTGCTAGAGTCCCAGTTAGAGGTGCCCAGAGTTCTTAAGTACACTCTTTTTGCTTTGGATCACGACTTTAACCACTCAGTCTCAAGCTTTTCACTTGGACCTTCATGACACAAGCACATGGTTAGGGACAGCTTGATTTAGCCGCTTAAGCCAGGATTTTATTCCTTTGGGCCCTCCTATCCATTAATGCTCAAAGCCTTGGATCCTTTTTACCCTTGCCTTTTAGTTTAAAGGGTTATTGGCTTTTTGCTCTTGCCTTTTGGTTTAAAGAGCTATTGGCTTTTTCTGCTTGCTTTTTCTTTTCCTTTCTTTTTCTTTATTTTTCGCCCTTTTTTTCGCAAGCTTTGTGTTTTTCACTGCTTTTTCTTGCTTCAAGAATCAATTTTATGATTTTTCAGATTATCAATAACATTTCTCTTTTTTCATTATTCTTTCAAGAGCCAACAATTTTAACATTCATAAACTTCACTATAAAAAATATGCACTGTTCAAGCATTCATTCAGAAAATAAAAAGTATTGCCACCACATTAAAATAATTAAACTATTTTCAAGATAGAATTCGAAATTCATGTACTTCTTTTTCTTTTTTCAGAAAACATTTTTCATTTAAGAAAGGTGAAAGATTCATGGAACATTCATAGCTTTAAGACATAGACACTAAACACTAATGATCATGTAATGAAGACACAAACATAGTCAAAATATAGCATAAAAACTGAAAATAGAAAAGAAAATAAACAAGGAGATTAAAGAATGGGTCCACCTTAGTGATGGTGGCTTCTTCTTCCTTTTGAAGAACCAATGGACTTCTTGAGCTCCTCTATGTCTCTTCCTTGCCTTTGTTGCTCCTCTTCCTAGAGGTTTCTCCGGCCTTAGGTGCCATTAATGGTTATGGAAAGCAAAAAGCTGAGCTTTTCCACACCAAACTTAAAAGTTTTGCTCGTCCTCGAGCAAAATAAGATAGAAGGGAGTAGAAGAAGAATGATGCAATTAATTATGAAAATATTACTGTATACAAGAAAAATTAAAAAGAGTTGAAAAAGAATTTAAAAAGATATGTAAGTTTTGAAAACGTTTTGGAAGAAATTGAAAAGAATTGAAAAAGAATTAAAAAGAATTGGAAAGATTATTAATTTTTGAAAATAGAAATTGAAAGATGAACGTTTAAAATATGTTTGATGTAAAAAATTATGAATTAAAACATGAAAAATTGAAAAAAATTGAATTGGAAACAAAATTACCTCCCTTGTGTTATCCTGGCGTTAAACGCCTAGAATGCTATCCATTCTAGCGTTTAACGCCCACTTGACTGCCTCTTTGGGCGTTTGACACCCAGCCAGATACCCTAACTGGCGTTAAATGCCAGGAATCCTTCTTTACTGGGCATTTTTCTGAACGCCCAGAATGCTGCCCATTCTGATGTTTAACGCCCAGAATGCTGCCTGCATGGGCGTTAAACGCCCATTCTGCTATCCTTTCTAGCGTTTAAACACTAGTAAGCCTGTCCTCCACGGTGTGCTATTTTTGCTGCTGTTTTTTATTCCGCTTTAATTCTGCAACTGTTTTTGTGACTCCACATGATCATCAACCTAAAGAAAACATAAACTAACAATGGAAAATGAAATGAAAAAGTAATTAATATAGATAAATAAGATTGGGTTGCCTCCCAATAAGCGCTTCTTTACTGTCTTTAGCTAGACTTTTACTGAACTTTTAATTTAGTCTCAGTTTTGAGCACTCTTGCTCAACATTACCTTCAAGATAATGTTTGACTCTCTATCCATTAACAATGAATTTTTTGTTAGAGTCAATATCCTGAAGCTCTACATAACCATATGGTGACACACTTGTGATCACATATGGTTCCTTCCACCGGGATTTCAGTTTTCCAGGGAACAATCTGAGCCTAGAGTTAAACAGTAGAACCTTCTGTCTTGGCTCAAAGACTCTAGATAATAGCTTTCTGTCATGCCATCTTTTTGCTTTCTCCTTGTAAATTTTAGCATTTTCGAAAGCATTTAGTCTGAACTCTTCCAGCCCATTCAACTGGAGTAATCTTTTCTCTCTAGCTACCTTAGCATCAAGGTTTAAGAACCTGGTTGCCTAGTAGGCCTTGTGCTCCATTTCCACTGGTAGATGACAGGCTTTTCCATACACAGGCTAGTATGGAGAAGTCCCTATAGGAGTCTTGAATGCAATTCTGTATGCCCACAGAGCATCATCCAGACTTCTTGCCCAATCCCTTCTACGGGTACTTACAGTTCGTTCCAGGATTCATTTTAGTTCTCTATTTGAGACTTCAGCCTGCCCATTTGTCTGTGGATGATATGAAATTGCCACTTTGTGGTTAATTTCATATCGGATAAGAGCAGAGTCAAGCTGTTTATTGCAGAAATGAGTGCCTCCATCACTGATCAGTACCCTAGGGACACCAAACCTGCTAAATATATGCTACTGGAGGAACTTCATCACTGTCTTAGTATCATTAGTGGGTGTTGCAATTGCCTCTACCCATTTAGATACATAGTCTACTGCCACCAGAATATAAGTGTTTGAATATGATGGTGGGAAAGGCCCCATGAAGTCAATACCCTATACATCAAATAACTTAATCTCTAAGATCCCTTGCTGAGGCATGGCATAACCGTGAGGCAGATTACCAGTTCTCTGGCAACTGTCACAGTTACGTACAAACTCTCGGGAGTCTCTATAGAGAGTAGGCCAGTAGAAACCACATTGGAGAACCTTTGTGGCTATTCGCTTACCTCTGAAATGTCCTCCATATTGTGATCCATGGCAATGCCATAGGATCTTCTGTGCCTCCTCTCTAGGCACACATCTACAGATTATTCCGTCTGCACATCTCTTAAAGAGGTATGGTTCATCCCACAAGTAGTACTTTGCATCAAAAACCAATTTTTTTGTTTACTGCTTACTGTACTCTTTGGGTATGAATCTCACAGCTTTATAGTTTGCAATATCTGCAAACCACGGTACTTCCTAAATGGCAAAGAATTGCTCATCTGGAAAGGTTTCAGAGATCTCAGTAGGAGGGAGGGACGCTCCTGCTACTGGTTCTATCCGGGACAGGTGATCAGCTACTTGGTTCTCTATCCTTTTTTTGTCTCTTATTTCTATATCAAACTCTTGCAGAAGTGATGAGCAGATAATTTATGCGCTTTTTGGCATTGTTTTTAGGTAGTTTTAGTATGTTTTAGTTACTTTTTATTATATTTTTATTAGTTTTTAAATAAAAATAACATTTCTGGACTTTACTATGAGTTTCTGTATTTTTCTATAATTTCAGGTATTTTCTGGCTGAAATTGAGGGACCTGAGCAAAAATCTGATTCAGAGGCTGAAAAAGGACTACAGATGCTGTTGGATTCTGACCTCCCTACACTCGAAGTGGATTTTCTGGAGCTACAGAAGCCCAATTGGTGCGCTCTCAATGGCGTTGGAAAGTAGACATCCTGAACTTTCCAGCAATATATAATAATTCATACTTTGCCCGAGTTTTGATAACGCAAACTGGCGTTTAAACGCCAACTTTCTATCCTATTCTGGCGTTAAACGCCCAAACTGGCACCAAAGCTGGCGTTTAACTCCAAGAAAAGCCTCTACATGTGAAAGCTTCAATGCTCAGCCCAAGCACATACCAAGTGGGCCCCGAAGTGGATTTCTGCATCATTTACTTATTTCTGTAAATCCTAGGTTACTAGTTCATTATAAATAGGACCTTTTACTATTGTATTTTGGGAGCGATCTCTGGAACACATTATGTAACTTTTATGTTCTAAGACCTCCATGGGAGGCTGGCCACTCGGCCATGTCTACCCTATTTTCACTTATGTATTTTCAACGGTGGAGTTTCTACACCCCATAGATTAAGGTGTGGAGCTCTGCTGTTCTTCATGAATTAATGCAATTACTACTGTTCTTCTATTCAATTCACGCCTACTTCTTCTCTAAGATATTCATTTGCACAAAACATGGTGAATGTGATGATCAAGTGACACTCATCACCATTCTCAACTTATGAACGCGTGCCTGACAACCACTCCCGTTCTACATGAAAACAAGCTTGAATGTGTATCTCTTGGTTTCTAATCTAAGATTAAAACCTTCATGGTATAGGCTAGAATTATTGGCGGCCATTCTTGAGATCTGGAAAGTCTAAACCTTGTCTGTGGTATTCCGAGTAGGATCTGGGATGGGATGACTGTGACGAGCTTCAAACTCGCGAGTGTTGGGCGTAGTGACAGACGCAAAAGGATCAATGGATCCTATTCCAACATGAGTGAGAACCGACAGATGATTAGCCGTGCGGTGACAGCGCATTTGGACCATTTTCACTGAGAGGACAGACGGTAGCCATTGACAACGGTGATCCCCCCAACATACAGCTTGCCATGGAAAGGAGTATGAATGATTGGATGAAGGCAATAGGAAAGTAGAGGTTCAGAAGGAACAAAGCATCTTCATACGCTTATCTGAAACTCCTACCAATAAATTACATAAGTTTTTCTATCTTATTTTCTGTTTTAATTACATTTTAATTATCAAAATCCCATAACCATTTGAATCCTCCCGACTGAGATTTACAAGGATGACCATAGCTTGCTTCAAGCCGACAATCTCCGTGGGATCGACCCTTACTCACGTAAGGTATTACTTGGACGACCCAGTGCACTTGCTGGTCAGCTGCACGGAATTGTGTGAAAAGTGTGCGATCACGATTCCGTGTACCATGTTTTTGGCGCCGTTGCCGCGGATTGTTTGAGTTTGGACAACTGATGGTTCATCTTGTTGCTCAGATTAGGTAATTTTAAATTATTTTTAAGCTTTTTATTTTCGAAAAAAAAATTTCAAAAAAATTTCAAAAAAATAAATTATTCTATGTCTTCAAAATTTTTAAGAACGAATTCTAGAGTTTCATGATGATTTGTTGAAGTCTGGCTGGTTGTGAAACCATGTCTAAACTTTTGGACCGAGGTTTCAACTTATCATCACAAGAGCTTGTTGATTTCTATCAATCTTGCTGTTGAATGTAATGATCTGCTAAAGCTTGGCTGGCCATTGGCCATGTCTAGTGTTTTGGACCGAAACTTTCACTGAAAGCTTGGCTGGCTAGTAAGTCATGTCTAATTCCTGGACCGGAGTTTTAGACTAACATTGCATGATTCCTGGGATTCTCATTAAAAATTTTGAATTCCTTATTTTCTCTTTTTTCCAATTAATTTTTGAAAAATTACAAAAATAAATAAATAAATAAAATTATAAAAATAAAAAATAATGTGTGTTTCTTGTTTGAATCTAGTGTCTATTTTTAAGTTTGGTGTCCTGCATATTTTTAATTTTCTTTCATTTTTCGAAATGCATTATGTTCTTCAATGATCTTCAAGTCGTTCTTGATGATTTTATTGGGTCTGATCTTTAAATTCTCGTGCTTTGTGTCTTTTGTTGTTTCTCATGTGCATTCTCAATTTGTTAGTGTCTCTCATATGAAAATTTCTAAGTTTGGTGTCTTGCATGCATTGTTTATCTGATCTTAGTTTTCCATGATTAGTTTCATTTTGTTGTTTTTCATCATTAAAAATTCAAAAAAAAATTTCAAAATTATGTCTTTTCAAGTCAATAATACAGAGAATTGAAGATTCAGAACATACAGTAGAGGAATTACAGAGAAAAAGCTGGGCATTCAAAACGCCCAATGAGGAAGGAAAACTGGTGTTTAAACGCCAGCCAGGATACCTGGCTGGGCGTTAAACACCAAAAAGGGTAGTATTTTGGGCGTTTAACGCCAGAACAACACAAGGGAGGTAAGTTAGTTTTTAATTCAAATGTTTTTCAAATTTTCATAATTTTTCAAAATCAAATCTTTTTCCATTTTTCTCTCACTATTTTCGAAAATCCTTGCTACTAATTAATGATTTGATTCAAAAATTTTAAGTTTGTTACTTCTTTGTTAAGAAAGGTTCAATATTTGACTTTTAGAATCATATCTTTTAAATTTCTTGTTAGCCAAGTCATTAATTTTAAAAATCAAATCTTTTTAAATTATTTTTCAATCATATCTTCTCAATCATATTTTCTCAATCACATCTTTTTCAAAATAATTTTCAATCATATCTTTTTGATTGCTAATTTCAAAATCTTTTTCAGAATCACTTAACCACTTTCTCACTTTTAATTTTTGAAAACCATCAACCACTTTTTCAAAATTCCTTTTAATTAATTTAAGTTTTTTGTATTTTGTTTTCGAAAATTCTTCTCCCTCCTCACCTTTTTCTATTTAAGACTAACACTTCTCCTCTATTAGCAATTTGGACTCACTCCCTCTCTATAAGTTTGAATTCTCCTCTCTACCTCATCCTTCTATTCTTCTTTTCCTCTGACACCTCAAGGAATCTCTATACTGTGACATAGAGGATTCTATACTTTTTTGTTCTCTTCTCTTTCATATGAGTAGGAACAAGGACAAAGGCATTTTTGTTGAAGCTGATTCTGAACCTGAAAGGACCTTGAAGAGAAAGCTAAGAGAAGCTAAAGCACAACTCTCTGGAGAGGACCTAACAGAAATTTTTGAAAAGGAAGCAGACAAAACAAACATGGCCAAACCCAACAACAATGGTGGAGATGCAAGGAAGATGCTTGGTGACTTTATTGCTCCCTCTTCTGACTTATGTGGAAGGAGCATCTCAATTCCTGCAATTGGAGCAAACAACTTTGAGCTTAAGCCTCAATTAGTTTCTCTAATGCAGCAGAATTGCAAGTATCATGGATTAGTTTTTAGCTGAATTCTTGCAAATCTATGACACTGTTAAGACCCATGGGGTTGACCCTGAGGTCTATAGACTTATGCTCTTCCCTTTTGCTGTAAGAGACAGAGCTATGACATGGTTGGACTCACAACCGAAAGAAAGCCTGAACTCTTGGGAAAAGCTGGTCAATGCCTTCTTGGCAAAGTTCTTTCCACCTCAAAAATTGAGTAAGCTTAGAGTGGAAGTCCAGACCTTCAGACAGAAGAAAGGCGAATCCCTCTATGAAGCTTGGGAAAGATACATGCAGTTGATCAGAAGGTGTCCTTCTGGCATGCTTTCAGAATGGAGCATCATATGCATATTCTATGATGGTCTGTCTGAACTATCCAAAATGTCATTGGACAACTCTGCTGATGGATCTCTTCATCTGAAGAAGACGCCTGAAGAAGCCCAGGAACTCATTAAAATGGTTGCAAATAACCAATTCATGTACACTTCTGAAAGGAATCCTGTAAATAATGGAACAACTCAGAAGAAAGGAGTTCTTGAGATTGACACTCTGAATGCCATATTGGCTCAGAACAAAATATTGATTCAGCAAGTCAATATGATTTCTCAGAGTCTGTCTGGAATGCAAGCTGCAACAGGCAGTACCAAAGAAGCATCTTCTGAAGAAGAAGCTTATGATCCCGAGAACCCTGCAATGGAAGAGGTGAATTACATGGGAGAACCCTATGGAAACACCTATAATCCTTCATGGAGAAATCATCCAAATCTCTCATGGAAGGACCAACAGAAGCCTCAACAAGGCTTCAATAACAATAATGGTGGAAGAAATAGGTTTAGCAATAGCAAGCCTTTTCCATCATCTTCTCAGCAACAGACAGAGAACTCTGAGCAGAGTCGTTCTGACTTAGCAAACATAGTTTCTAATCTATCCAAGTCCACTCTCAGTTTCATGACTGAAACAAGGTCATCCATTAGAAATTTGGAGGCACAAGTGGGTCAGCTGAGTAAGAAAGTTACTAAACTCCCTCCAAGCACTCTCCCAAGCAATACAGAAGAAAATCCAAAAAGAGAGTGCAAGGCCATAAACATGTCCCACACGGCCGAACCTGTAGAGGAGGGAGAGTCAGTGATTTCCACTGAGGAAGACCTCAATGGACGTCCACTGGCCTCCAAGGAGTTCCCTAATGAGGAACCAAAGGAATCTGAGGCTCATATAGAGACCATAGAGATTCCACTAAACTTACTTCTGCCATTCATGAGCTCTGATGAGTATTCTTCCTTTGAAGAGGATGAAGATATTGCTGAAGAGCAAGCTGCTAAGTACCTTGGAGCAATCATGAAGCTGAATGCCAAGTTATTTGGTAATGAGACTTGGGAGGATGAACCTCCATTGCTCATCAATGAACTGAATACCGTGGTTAGGCAGAAATTACCGTAGAAGAAACCGGACCCCGAAAAATTCTTAATACCTTGTACCATAGGCACCATGACCTTTGAGAAGGCTCTGTGTGACCTAGGGTCAAGTATAAACCTCATGCCCCTCTGTGTAATAGAGAAACTAGGGATCCTTGAGGTGCAAGTTGCAAGAATCTCGCTAGAGATGGCAGACAATTCAAGGAAACAGACTTATGGACTTGTAGAGGATGTCTTGGTAAAGGTTGAAGGCCTTTACATCCCTGCTGACTTCATAATCCTGGACACTGGGAAGACTATAGATGAATCCATCATCCTTGGCAGACCCTTCCTAGCCACAGCAAAAGCTGTGATTGATGTTGACAGAGGAGAGTTGGTCCTTCAAGTGAATGAGGACTACCTTGTGTTCAAGGCTCAAGGATATCCCTCTGTAACCATGGAGAGGAAGCATGAAAAGCTTCTCTCAAGGCAGAGTCAAACAGAGCCCCCACACTCAACTTCTAAGTTTGGTGTTGGGAGGCCAACATCAAGCTCTGAGTCTTTGTGAAGCTCTCTAAGAGCTTCACTGTCAAGCTATTGACATTAAAGAAGCGCTTGTTGGGAGGCAACCCAATGTTAATTAATTATATTTATTTTATTTTCCATTGTTATTTTATATTTTCTTAGGTTAATGATCATGTGAAGTCACAAAAACAACTGAAAATTCAAAAATAGAATGGAAAAAAAAGCATTGAAAATAGCACACCCTAGAGGAGGAGTTTACTGGCGTTTAAACGCCAGTAAGGGTAGCAGAATGGGCGTTAAACGCCCAGTTTGGCACCATTCTGGGCGTTTAACACCAGAAAAGGGCACCAGACTGGCGTTTAATGCCAGAAAATGGCAACAAGCTGGCGTTTAAACGCCAGAAAGGGAAGAAAAGCTGGTATTAAATGCCAGAAATGGGCAGCAACCTGGCGTTTAATGCCAGGATTGGCACTCCAAGGGGCGTTTACACGCCAAAATGGTGCAGGGCTGAGAAATCCTTGACACCTCAGGATCTGTGGATCCCACAGGATCCCCACCTACCTCAACTCTCTCTCTCTCTTCTTCACACCTTTCCATAACACCCTTTTCCAAATACCCCTCACCAATCACCTCCTCACATTTCATATTCAATTCCTTTCCCTCCCAAACCCAACCCCTAAAACATGAACCCTAACCCTTTTTCCACTCCTATATAAACCCCTCATCCCTCCTTCCTTTTCACACATTATAAACACTTCTTTTCCCCCTTGGCCGAACCACTTTCACCTCTCCATCTCCTCAATTTTTCTTCTTCTTCTGCTCCCTTCTTTCTTCTTTTGCTAGAGGACGAGCAAACCTTCTAAGTTTGGTGTGGTAAAAGCATTGCTTTTTGTTTTTCCATAACCATTTATGGCACCTAAGGTTAGAAAAACCTCTAGCAAGAGGAAAGGGAAGGCAAAAGCTTCCACCTCTGAGTCATGGGAGATGGAGAGATTCATCTCAAAGGTCCATCAAAACCACTTCTATGAAGTTGGTGGCCAAGAAGAAGTTGATCCCTGAGGTCCCTTTCATGCTCAAAAGGAATGAGTATCCAGAGATCCGACAGGAGATTTGAAAAAGAGGTTGAGAAGTTCTCACCAACCCCATTCAACAAGTCGGAATCTTAATGGTTCAAGAGTTCTATGCTAATGCATGGGTCACCAAAAACCATGATCAAAGTGTGAACCCGAACTCAAAGAATTGGCTTACAATGGTTTGTGGGAAATACTTAGATTTCAGTCCGAAAAATGTAAGGTTAGCATTCAACTTGCCAATAATGCAAGGAGATGCACGCCCCTACACTAGAAGGGTCAACTTTGATCAAAGGTTGGACCAAGTCCTCATGGACATATGTGTAGAAGGAGCTCAGTGAAAAAGAGACTCCAAAGGCAAGCTGGTTCAATTGAGAAGGCTTGACCTCAAACCCGTGGCTAGGGGATGGTTGGAGTTCATCCAACGCTCTATCATTCCTACTAGCAACCAATCTGAAGTTACAATAGACCGAGCGATCATGATCCATAGTATCATGAATAGAGAGGAAGTAGAAGTTCATGAGGTCATATCTCTAGAACTCTACAAAGTGGCTGACAAAACCTCCACCTTGGCAAGATTAGCCTTCCCTCATCTCATTTGTCACCTCTACAATTCAGCTGAAATTGTCATAGAGGAAGACACCCTCATTGAAGAGGACAAGCCCATCACTAAGAAAAGGATGGAGCAAACAAGAGAGCCCACTTATGGACCTCAACAAGAGCATAAGGAAGTCCTTCATCAAGAAATCCCTGAGATGCCTCAAGGGATGCATTTTCCTCCACACAACTATTGGGAGCAAATCAACATCTCCTTAGGAGATTTGAGTTCCAATATGGAGCGACTAAAAATGGAGCACCAAGAGCACTCTATTATTCTCCATGAAATTAGAGAGGATCAAATAGCCATGAGGGAAGAGCAACAAAGGCAAAGAAGAGACATTGAGGAGCTCAAGAACTCCATAAGATCTTCAAGAGGAAGAACTAGCCGCCATCACTAAGGTGGACCCGTTCTTTAATCTCCTTGCTCTTATTTTTCTGTTTTTCGAAAAATTATGCTTTATGTTCTATCTATGTTTGTGTCTTTATTACATGATCATTAGTGTCTTAGTGTCTATGCTTTAAAGTTATGAATGTCCTATGAATCCTTCACCTCTCTTAAATGAAAAATGTTTTTAATTGCAAAAGAAAAAGAAGTACATGAATTTCAAATTTTAAAATAGTTTAATTATTTTGATGTGGCGGCAATACTTTTTGTTTTCTGAATGAATGCTTGAACAGTGCATATTTTTGAATTTGTTGTTTATGAATGTTAAAATTGTTGGCTCTTGAAAGAATAATGAAAAAAGAGAAATGTTATTTGATAATCTGAAAAATCATATAATTAATTCTTAAAGCAAGAAAAAGCGGTGAAAAGCTTACAGAAAAAAATGGCAAAAAAATAAAAGAAAAAGAAAGAAAAAGAAAAAGCAAGCAGAAAAAGTCAGTAACCCTTTAAACCAAAAGGCAAGGGTAAAGAGGATCGAAGGCTTTGAGCATTAATGGATAGGAGGGCCCACAGGAATAAAATCCTGGCCTAAGCGGCTAAACCAAGCTGTCCCTAACCATGTGCTTGTGGCGTGAAGGTGTCAAGTGAAAAGTTTGAGACTGAGCGGTTAAAGTCGTGGTCCAAAGCAAAAAGAGTGTGCTTAAGAGCTCTGGACACCTCTAACTGGGGACTCTAGCAAAGCTGAGTCACAATCTGAAAAGGTTCACCCAGTTATGTGTCTGTGGCATTTATGTATCCGGTGGTAATATTGGAAAACAAAATGCTTAGGGTCACGGCCAAGACTCATAAAGCAACTGTGTTCAAGAATCAACATACTGAACTAGAAGAATCAATAACACTATCTGAATTCTGAGTTCCTATAGATGCCAACTATTCTGAACTTCAAAGGATAAAGTGAGATGCCAAAACTGTTCAGAAGCAAAAAGCTACTAGCCTCGCTCATCTAATTAAAACTGATCTTTATAGATGTTTTCGGAATTTATTGTATATTCTATTCTTTTTATCCTACTTTGTTTTTAGTTGCTTGGGGACAAGCAACAATTTAAGTTTGGTGTTGTGATGAGCGAATAATTTATATGCTTTTTTGGCATTATTTTTAGGTAGTTTTTAGTATGTTTTAGTTACTTTTTATTATGTTTTTATTAGTTTTTAAATAAAAATTACATTTCTGGACTTTACTATGAGTTTGTGTATTTTTCTATAATTTCAGATATTTTCTGGCTGAAATTGAGGAACCTGAGCAAAAATCTGATTCAGAGGCTGAAAAAGGACTGTAGATGCTGTTGGATTCTGACCTCCCTGCACTCGAAGTGAATTTTCTGGAGCTACAGAAGCCCAATTGGCGCAATCTTAATTGCGTTGGAAAGTAGTCATCATGGGCTTTTCAGCAATATATAATAGTTCATACTTTGCCCGAGTTTTGATAACGTAAACTGGCGTTTAAACGCCAACTTTCTACCATATTCTGGCGTTAAACGCCAGAACTAGCATAAAAGCTGGACTTAAACGCCCAAACTGGCACCAAAGCTGGCGTTTAACTCCAAGAAAAGCCTCTACATGTGAAAGCTTTAATGCTCCGCCCAAGCACACACCAAGTGGGCCTGGAAGTGGATTTCTGCATCATTTACTTATTTCTGTAAACCGTAGGTTACTAGTTCATTATAAATAGGACCTTTTACTATTGTATTTTGGGAGCGATCTCTAGAACACATTATGTAACTTTTATGTTCTAAGACCTCCATGGGAGGCTGGCCACTCGGCCATGTCTACCCTATTTTCACTTATGTATTTTCAACGGTGGAGTTTCTACACCCCATAGATTAAGGTGTGGAGCTCTGCTGTTCTTCATGAATTAATGTAATTACTACTGTTCTTTTATTCAATTCACGCCTACTTCTTCTCTAAGATATTCATTCGCACAAAACATGGTGAATTTGATGATCAAGTGACACTCATCACCATTCTCAACTTATGAACGCGTGCCTGACAACCACTCCCGTTCTACATGAAAACAAGCTTGAATGTGTATCTCTTGGTTTCTAATCTAAGATTAAAACCTTCATGGTATAGGCTAGAATTATTGGCGGCCATTCTTGAGATCTGGAAAGTCTAAACCTTGTCTGTGGTATTCCGAGTAGGATCTGGGATGGGATGACTGTGACGAGCTTCAAACTCGCGAGTGTTGGGCGTAGTGACAGACGCAAAAGGATTAATGGATCCTATTCCAATATGAGTGAGAACCGACAGATGATTAGCCGTGCGGTGACAGCGCATTTGGACCATTTTCACTGAGAGGACGGACGGTAGCCATTGGCAACGGTGATCCCCCAACATACAGCTTGCCATGGAAAGGAGTATGAATGATTGGATGAAGGCAATAGGAAAGCAGAGGTTCAGAAGGAACAAAGCATCTTCGTACGCTTATCTGAAACTCCTACCAATAAATTACATTAGTATTTCTATCTTATTTTCTATTTTAATTACATTTTAATTATCAAAATCCCATAACCATTTGAATCCGCCTGACTGAGATTTACAAGGATGACCATAACTTACTTCAAGTCGACAATCTCCGTGGGATCGACCCTTACTCACGTAAGGTATTACTTGGACGACCCAGTGCACTTGCTGGTCAGCTGCACGAAATTGTGTGAAAAGTGTGCGATCACGATTCCGTGTACCAAGAAGCAACACCCATCTTATGAGTTTGGGTTTTGAATCCTGCTTTGTGAGGAGATATTTTAGAGTAGCATGGTCAGTGTACACAATCACTTTTGATCCTACTAAATAAGATCTGAACTTGTCAATGACATAAACCACTGCAAGCAACTCCTTTTCTGTGGTTGTGTAATTCCTCTATGCGTCATTTAAAATACGGATAGCATAATAAATGACATGCAGAAGCTTGTCATGCCTCTGTCCCAATACTGCACCAATGGCATGGTCACTGGCATCACACATTAGTTCAAATGGTAATGTCCAGTCTGGTGCAGAAATGACTGGTGCTGTGACCAGCTTAGCTTTCAGAGTCTCAAACGCCTGCAGACACTCTGTGTCAAAGACAAATGGTGTATCAGCAGCTAGCAGATTGCTCAGAGGTTTTGCAATTTTTGAAAAATTCTTTATAAACCTCCTATAGAATCCTGCATGCCCCAGAAAGCTTCTGATTGCCTTAACATTGGCAGGTGGTGGTAATTTTTCAATTACCTCTACCTTAGCTTGATCCACCTCTATTCCCTTGTTCGAAATTTTGTGCCCAAGGACAATTCCTTCAGTCACCATAAAGTGACATTTCTCCCAGTTTAAAACCAGGTTAGTCTCTTGGCACCTTTTCAGAACAAGTGCTAGATGGTCAAGACAGGAGCTGAATGAGTCTCCAAATACTGAGAAGTCATCCATGAAGAATTCCAGAAATTTCTCTACCATATCAAAGAAGATAGATAGCATGCACCTCTGAAAGGTTGCAGGTGCATTGCACAGACCAAATGGCATCCTTTTGTAGGCAAATACTCCAGATGGACATGTGAATGCTATTTTCTCTTGGTCCTGAGGATCTACTGTAATTTGGTTGTAACCTGAATAGCCATCCAAAAAGCAGTAGTATTCATGGCTTGCCAGTCTCTCTAGCATCTGGTCTATGAATGGTAAAGGAAAATGATCCTTCCTGGTGGCTGTATTAAGCCTTCTGTAGTCAATACACATACGCCACTATGTAACTGTTCTTGTAGGAACCAGTTCATTCTTTTCATTATGAACCACTGTCATGCCTCCCTTCTTGGGGACAACTTGGACAGGGCTCACCCAGGGGCTATCAGAAATAGGATAAATAATCCCAGCCTCTAGTAACTTAGTGACCTCTTTCTGCACCACCTCTTTCATGGCTGGATTCAGCCGCCTCTGTGGTTGAACCACTAGCTTAGCATCATCCTCCAATAGGATCCTGTGCATGCATCTGGCTGGGCTAATGACCTTAAGATCACTTATGGACCACCCAAGAGCTGTCTTGTGTGTCCTTAGCACCTGAATTAGTGCTTTCTCTTCCTGTGGCTCTAAAGCAGCGCTTATGATTACTGGAAGAGTGTCATCTTCTTTCAGAAATGCATATTTCAAGGATGGTGGTAGTGGTTTGAGCTCGGGTTTAGGAGGCTTCTTCTCTTCCTGAGGAGTTTTCAGAGGTTCTTTTGTTTTCTCTAGTTCCTCCAAATCAGGCTGAACATCTTTAAAAATGTCCTCTAGCTCTGATTCGAGACTCTCAGTCATATTGAGCTTTTCTACCAGGGAGTCAATAATATCAATGCTCATGCAATCATTTGAGGTGTCTGGATGCTGCATAGCTTTGACAACATTTAACTTAAACTCATCCTCATTGACTCTCAAGGTCACCTCCCCTTTTTGGACATCAATGAGGGTTCGTCCAGTCGCTAGGAAAGGTCTTCCTAGAATGAGAGTTGCACTCTTGTGCTCCTCCATTTCCAGCACCACAAAGTCAGTGGGGAAGGCAAATGGCCCAACCTTGACAATCATGTCCTCAGTTACGCCTGATGAAATCTTAATGGAGCCATCAGCAAGTTGGAGGCATATCCAGGTTGGTTTAACTTCATCAGTCAAACTAAACTTTTTGATAGTGGATGCAGGTATTAGGTTGATACTTGCCCCAAGATCATATAGAGCTGTCTTGGTACAAGCATCCTCTAATGTGCATGGTATCATAAAGCTTCCGGGATCTTTAAGCTTCTCTGGTAAGCTTTTCAGAATGACTGCACTGCATTCTTCAGTGAGGAAAACTTTTTCAGTTTCTCTCCAATCCTTCTTATGACTTAAGATCTCTTTCATGAACTTAGCATAAGAGGGTATTTGTTCAAGTGCCTCTGCAAACGAAATCTTTATTTCAAGAGTCCTGAGATAGTCTGCAAAGCAGGCAAATTGTTTATCCTGTTCCGCTTGGCAGAGTTTCTGAGTATAAGGCATCTTGGCTTTATATTCTTCAACCTTAGTTGCTGCAGGTTTATTTCCTATAGAAGTGGTTGGAGAAGCCTGCTTAAAGGGGTTGTTATCAGCACTTGCAGGTGTCTGATCCCTTATTGGCATTTGAACGCCAGAATTGGCCATCCACTGGGTGTTTAACGCCAACTTCTGACCCTTTTCTGGCATTTGAACGCCAGAATCATTCCTCTCTGGGCTCTTACTATCCTCAGAGGGATTTTGGGCAGTGCATTGGTCATCCTTTGTCAGTTATTCCTTTCTTGGCTTTCTGCTGCCCTGAGTTGAGACATTCAATGTCTTTCCACTCCTTAAATGAATAGCTTGGCACTCTTCTGTTATCTGTTTAGATAGCTACTGTCTTGTCTGATCCAATTGTGCTTCCATATTATTGTTAGTGTCTTTAGTGTCTTGTAGCATCTCTTTAAATTCTGCTAACTGTTTTGTTATAAAAAAATAATTGCTGATTGAGTTCAGCAACTTGTTCTGGAGGACTAAGTTTAGTGGATATTGCCTCAGCCTCTTTTTTCATGGAGGTCTCACCACTTGAGTACAGGTGCTGATTTTTGGCAACTGTATTAATGAGCTCTTGAGCCTCTTCAATTGTCTTTCTCATATGTATAGATCCACCAGCTGAGTGGTCTAGAGACATCTGGGCCTTTTCTGTAAGCCTATAGTAAAAGATGTCTAACTGCACCCATTCTGAAAACATTTCAGAGCGGCATTTCCTTAGCATCTCTCTGTACCTCTCCCAGGCATTATAAAGAGATTCATTATCCTCTTGTTTAAAGCCTTGGATGTCCAGCCTTAGCTGTGTCATCCTTTTTGGAGGGAAATATTGATTCAGGAATTTGTCTGATAACTGTTTCCATGTTCTTATGCTTGCTGTGGGTTGGTTATTTAACCACCTCTTAGCTTGATCTTTTACAGAAAATAAAAATAGTAATAATCTGTAGACATTCTAATCTACTTCCTTATCACGTACTATGTCAGCAATTTGTTAGAACTGTGCCAGAAACTCAGTAGGTTCTTCCTGTAGAAGACCGAAATACTAACAATTTTGCTGCACCATGATAATGAGCTGAGGGTTTAGCTCAAAATTGCTGGCTCTGATGGGGGGTATACAGATACTACTCCCATATGAAGCAGTAGTGGGATTAGCATATGACCCCAGAGTCCTTCTGGACTGTTTATTTCCACTTAGGTCCATGATGGAGAAAGGGAGATGATATGGATTGTAAAATAAAAAAAATTTATTCTTTTTTTTGAAATTAAAGAAATTAAAAGAAAGTAAATAAAAAAAATGATGCAAGTTTCAAAAATTAAGAAAAGAAAAAGAAATTAAAAAAATTAGAAAAATAAATTAAGTAATTAATTAAAAAGATTTGAAAAAGATTTTATTTTAAGATTTGAGATTAGAAAAGATAAGATAAGTTAGGTAAGAGAAGAGAAGATAAGTTTTTAAATTAAAAAGTTTTGAAATTTAAATTTGAAATTTTGAAATTTGAAATTTGAAATTCGAAATTTAAAATTTGAATTTTAAATTTTGAATTTTGAATTTTGAAAAAGTCAACAATATAAGATAAAGATTTGAAAAAGATTTAAATTTTGAAAAGGTTTGATTTTTAAAATTTTAAATTTAAATTTTGAAATTTGAAATTTGAATTTTGGAATTTAATTGAAATTTAAAAATTGAATTTGAAATAAGATAAGATTTTGAAAAAGATATGATTTTTGAAAAAGATTTGAATTTTGAAATTTAAAACTAAGATAAGATAAGATAAAAATTTTAAAATAAAAATCTGAATTTTTTTAATGTAAATTTTGAAAATTCAATTAAAATAAAGAGAAAATATATTTTTTATTTTTTGAATTTAATGAAGAAAGAAAAAAACAATAAAATGACACCAAACTTAGAATTTTTAGATTAAAATAAAGAAAACAAACAAGAAAATTTTGAATGTCAAGATGAACACCAAGAACACTTTTTGGAAATCTTTAGGAAAATAAAAACACAAAGGATACCAAACTTGAAAATTTTTATACTTTGGACACTAATAATTCGAAAATGCACAAGAAAAACAAGGAAAGACACAAAGCAAGAAAAACAAGAAAAATAAACAAGAACAACTTGATGATCAAGAAAGAACAAGGAACATAAAACTCGAAAATATGAAGAATAAAAAGAACATACAATTCGAAAAATTTGAAGGAAAATAAAAACATGCAATTGACACCAAACTTAAAACATGAAACTAAACTCAAACAGAAGACTCAAAGAAAAATTCAAGATTAATAAAAAAAATAAGATTTTTGAAAAGAAAATAAAAGACTCAAATTTAGTGACTCTAAACCAAAAAGATAAATTTTTTCTAATCTAAGCAACAAGATGAACCGTCAGTTGTCCAAACTCGAATAATCCCCGGCAACAGCGCCAAAAACTTGGTGCGCGGAGTTGCAATCATACCTTTGCAACTCCACACAACTAACCAGCAAGTGCACTGGGTCATCCAAGTAATACCTTACGTGAGTAAGGGTCGATCCCACGGATCTTGCCGGCTTGAAGCAAGCTATGGTTATCTTGTAAATCTTAGTCAGGAGATTAATGATAAAAATGATTTTGTTTATGAAAAGTAAATAACATGAAATGAATGGTACTTGTGATTCAGTAATGAGAAACAGGTTGAGATTCCGGAGATGCTCTATCGTCTGAATCTCTGCTTTCCTACTGTCTTCTTCTCCAAACACACATGGCTTCCTTCAATGGCAAGCTGTATGTTGGTGGATCACCCTTGTCAATGGCTACCATTCGTCCTCTTGGATGAAAAATACCAGGCACAGTTTCTGTACGGCTAATCAACTGTCGGATCTCTCATCTCGGATGAAAAATACCAGGTACAGCTACCGCACGGCTAATCATCTGTCGGTTCTCACTTGTGTCGGAATAGGATCTCTCTATCCTTTTGCACACTGTCACTGTGGCCAACATTCGCGAGTTTGAAGCTGGTCACAGTCATCCCGTTCCAGATCCTACTCGGAATACCACAGACAAGGTTTAGACTTTCCGGATCTCAAGAATGCTGCCAATTAGTTCTAGCCTCTACCACGAAGGTTCTAATCTCACAGATTCGAATGCTCTATTGTCAGGAGATGCAAATCGAACTCGTGGATTAGAAACCCAAGAGATACGCACTCAAGCTGTCGCCTAATGACTACGTTGAGCTCAGGTAGAACGGGAGTGGTTGTCAAGCACGCGTTCATAAAATTGAGAATGATGATGAGTGTCACGGATCATCATATTCTCTATATTGAAGTACGAGTGAGTATCTTAGAACAGAATCAAGCGTGATTGAATAGAAAACAATAGTAATTGCATTAATCCATTGAGACACAGCAGAGCTCTTCACCCCCACCTATGGGGTTTAGAGACTCATGCCGTAGAAGATACAATATGAGATGTAAAATGTCATGATTTACAAAATAAATCTCTAAAAGTAGTTTTTATACTAAACTAGTAACTTAGGTTTACAAAAAATAAGTAACTATGTGTAGATAGTGCAGAAATCCACTTCCGGGGCCCACTTGGTGAGTGTTTGGGTTGAACTTTGAAGCTTTCACGTGCATAGGCCATTCTTGGAGTTAAACGCCAGCTTGAGTGCCAGTTTGGGTGTTTAACTCCAGTTCTGGTGTCAATTCTGGCGTTTTACGCCAGAAAAGGGTCTCTGGCTGGCGTTGAATGCCAGTTTGGGCCATCATATTTCTGGAAAGCCCAAGATGTCTACTTTCCAAACGCAATTGAGAGCGCACCAATTGGGCTTCTGTAGCTCCAGAAAATCCACTTCGAGTGCAGGAGGGTCAGAATCCAACAGCATCTGCAGTCCTTTCTCAGCCTCTGAATCAGATTTTTGCTCAGGTCCCTCAATTTCAGCCAGAAAATACCTAAAATTATAGAAAAACACACAAACTCATAGTAAAGTCTAAAAATGTGATTTTTGCACAAAAAATAATAAAAATATAATAAAAAGTAACTAAAATATACTAAAAACTACCTAAAAACAATGTCAAAAAGCGTATAAATTATCCGCTCATCAGAGTTTAAGATTAATACCAGTAACTCAAACAAGTTACTAGAATTATCAACGAGTTTCAGAAATTTCATGTCAATAAAACAGTGAACCTTCCATTTTGTAAATTGCTTATTTAATTCTATAATAATGGGATTATCCCGAAATTTGGATACACTGTTATTTACATGCCAATCTTTCGACTTTCTTTGGTTTTAACCCAAAAACTCATCAGAATCAAAAGTTGTGTAGGTTGGAAGTTGGTACTGGATTAACTCAAAAATAGACTTTTCAGTAGAAACCATTTACTTTCAAACATTTTTATCTTCAAACCTACTAATTAGAAAATTCTAAAATTTAGAGAGGATGATCTAACCTCATCAAGTATTACCAGGAATTATTACACGATTTTTGAGTGGCTAGATTTTTCCCAGAATTTTGCGCAAGTCGCTGCCTAATTTTAGTAACCATATCGGTAGAATTTGGCTTAGGTTCCAACTAACCTTTTCGGTTTCCTAAGCTTATCATCACCTCTTAATCATCTTCTTATCTTTATCATGCATAATTTAACATCATAACTAGCAGAAATTACTCATAATATCATCAACAATCATCATTCACATAAACACAAACATACAATTAAACTAGCCTAACCCCTACCTCAATGGAGTTCACCCTTGCTCAAGAAATCGGTTCTAGTTTTTCTTTATCTCTTCGGTCAAGGCTCCTCCTTGAGCTGGGATTTTGGGAAGTCTTAAAGGAGGATGACAAAGAAGATCATGCTCAAGGAACTCCTAGAATCAAGATGGTGAGGTGAAGATCCCATTTGTAGCTTGATGAAGGCTTGATGGAGGTTGGAAAGTTGGGCTCTAAGCTCTCAATCTCCTCAGTTGTTCTTTCCTCCAATCACTCTCCATTTTTAGCTTCTAATATCTCTAATTATCCTCCTTCTCTTGTTCTCTTGTTAAAGCTTCAGAAATAAGGATGAGCATGTCTATTTATAGTGTGGTGAATGGTGTGGTAGGTTACCACCAAATCAAAGAAGGATGACACTTGTTTAATGGCATGTATCTCTTTATTAATTTCTTCCTAATGACTCATCATTCTTGGCCAACTTGTGGCTGAGGTTTGTTTAGGAAAAATAGAATGGAGGGAGTGGTTTAATTGTGGTTATGTTGCTTAATCTAGGGAGTGGTTTGGTTAAGAAAAATTTGGTTCGGTTTAGGTTTGGTTAGGTTATGTGGCTTAATCTAGGGAGTGGACATCTTGTTCAAATTTGCCTTCGACAAGCTCGGCCTACATGAAAAAGAGCTCCGAGCGTATCCAAATAGCTTGTTCGGACTGGGAGACACCCCGATTCAACCAATAGGATACATCTCCCTGCATACAACCTTTGGGAAAGGAACTCGGTCTAGGACGTTGAGTATAGACTATATTGTAGTCGACGTGAGCTCGGCCTACAATGTGCTAATAGGTCAAACAACGTTAAACCAACTCACCGTCGTGGTCTCCACTCCACACCTATACATGAAGTTTCCACTCCAGAAGGGATCGCTACCATAAAAGGAGACCAGAAACTTGCGCGACGTTGTTACAACGAAAGTCTGAACCTTAAAGGAGACCCCAGAGGGAAAGAAACTAACACTATAGAACTCGGGGGAATCTGAGCTCGCGAAGAACTCCATCATCAGCCAGAAGGTGAGACTCAAGACGTTGAAATTGGAGACGATCCAAGCAAAACAACAAATATAGGAGCAAATCTGAGAGAAGACTCAAAGGAACTGCTAATAAAGCTCCTAAAAGGCAATTCCGACCTCTTTGCATGGAAGGTCGCTGACATGCCTGGTATCGATCCCGGACTAATATGCCACAAGTTAGCCGTATACCCAGGGTCTCGGCCAGGAAAGGTCGCGGGCTGTAGAGGAGCAGGTACAGGCCTTGCTGGAGGCAGGGTTCATAAGGGAAGTAAAATACCCACTATGGCTAGCCAATGTGGTGTTGGTCAAATAGTCAAATGGGAAGTGGCGGATGTGCACCGATTACACCGACCTCAACAAAGCCTGCCCAAAGGATCCCTACCCACTCCCGAACATCGACACAGTAGTCGACGCTTCGTCAGGCTATCAATACCTCTCCTTCATGGACGCTTACTCAGGATACAACCAAATCCCAATGTATCAACCTGACCAAGAGAAGACATCGTTCCTAACCCCAAAGGCAAACTATTGCTATATAGTTATGCCCTTCAAACTCAAGAACGCAGGGGCTACCTACTAAAGACTGATGAACAAAGTCTTCGCCGATCACATTGGAAAGCTAATGGAAGTTTATGTAGACGACATGCTGGTAAAAACGCAAAGTGAGGAATCGTTGTTACCCGACCTCGCTAAAGTGTTCGACACCATAAGAGAGCATGGCATGCGACTTAATCCCGCAAAGTGTACCTTTGCGGTAGAAGCTGGCAAATTCCTGGGCTTCATGCTCACCCAAAGAGGAATCGAAGCAAACCCAGATAAGTGTCAGGCTATACTTCACATGAAAAGTCTGACTTGTGTCAAAGAGGTCCAGCAGCTTAACGGAAGACTAGCAGCTCTGTCTAGATTCCTAACTAGATCAGCCTTAAGATCTCTCCCCTTCTATGCAACATTAAGGAAAGGAAAGAGGTTCGAGTGGACCCCAGAATGCGAACAAGCCTTCCAAGATTTCAAAAAATTTCTGGGGCAACCACCTGTCCTTACTCGACCTCGGGAAGGTGAAGAGCTCATACTATACCTCGCCGTAGGGAGTCGGACAATAGCCTCAACGTTGGTCAGAGAGGATGAAAGTGGGCAACAACCCATCTACTTCATCAGTAAGGCTCTACAAGGGGCTGAACTAAACTATCAAAAGATAGAAAAGTTTGCCTACGCCCTCATACTCACTTCCCGATGACTCCGACCATACTTTCAAGCTCACACCATCAGAGTACGGACCAACCAACCCATAAAGGAGATCTTACAGAAAACAGACTTAGCTGAAAGAATCCTACAATAGGCAGTCGAGTTGTCCGAATTCGACATCAAGTATGAAGCCTGGATAGCTATTAAATCCCAGTACCTGGCCGACTTCATCGCAGAGTATACTGACATCCCGGGCACCCCCACAAAGTGGAGCCTTTATGTAGATGGCTCCTCAAACAAAGCCGGGAGTGGCGCAGGCGTCATTTTAGAGAGCGATCAGGGAACCCAAATCGAGCTATCCTTAAAGTTCAAATTTTCGGCCTCAAATAATCAAGCTGAATATGAAGCACCACTAGCTGGTTTGAGGCTGGCTAGGGAAGTTGGAGCTCAAAGACTTACCATCTTCAGCGACTCCTGGTGAGCGGATAATTTATACGCTTTTTGGCATTGTTTTTAGGTAGTTTTCAGCATGTTTTAATTACTTTTTAGTATATTTTTATTAGTTTTTATTCAAAATTCACATTTTTGGACTTTACTATGAGTTTCTGTGTTTTTCTATTATTTCAGGTACTTTCTGGCTGAAATTGAGGGACCTGAGCAAAAATCTAATTCAGAGGCTGAAAAAGGACTGCAGATGCTGTTGGATTCTGACCCTCCTGCACTCGAAATGAATTTTCTCGAGCTACAGAAGCCCAATTGACGCTCTCTCAATTGCGTTGGGAAGTAGACATCCTGGGCTTTCCTGCAATATATAATAATCCATACTTTGCTCGAGATTTGATGGCCCAAACCGGCGTTCCAAGTCAGCATAAAAATTATGGCGTCAAAACGCCAGAACTGGCATAAAAGCTGGAGTTAAACGCCCAAACTGGCACCAAAGTTGGCGTTTAACTCCAAGAAAAGTCTCTACATGTAAAAGCTTCAATGCTCAGCCCAAGCACACACCAAGTGGGCCCCGGAAGTGGATTTTTGCATCATTTACTCATTTCTGTAAACCCTAGGTTACTAGTTCTCTATAAATAGGACCTTTTGCTATTGTATTTTCAATCTTTGATTAGTCTTATGCTATCTTAGACCTTTATGGGGGCTGGCCATTTGGCCATGCCTGGACCTCCATTACTTTTGTATTTTCAATGGTGAAGTTTCTACACCCCATAGATTAAGGTGTGGAGCTCTGCTGTTCCTCATGAATCAATGCAAAGTACTATTATTTTTCTATTCAACTCAAGCCTATTTCTTCTCTAAGATATTCATTCGCACACAAGAACATGATGAATGTGATGATTATGTGACACTCATCACCATTCTCACCTATGAACGCGTGCCTGACAACCACTTCCGTTCTACATGCAAACAAGCTTGAATGTGTATCTCTTGGGTTTCTAATCTAAGATTAAAACCTTCGTGGTATAGGCTAGAATTATTGGCAGCCATTCTTGAGATCCGAAAAGTCTAAACCTTGTCTATGGTATTCCGAGTAGGATCTGGGATGGGATGACTGTGACGAGCTTTAAACTTGCGAGTGTTGGGCGTAGTGACAGACGCAAAAGGATCAATGGATCCTATTCCAACATGATCGAGAACCAACAGCTGATTAGCCGTGCGGTGACAGCGCATTTGGACCATTTTCATTGAGAGGACGGACGGTAGCCATTGACAACGGTGATCCCCCAACATACAGCTTGCCATGGAAAGGAGTATGAATGATTGAATGAAGGCAATAGGAAAGCAAACATTCAGAAGGAGCAAAGCATCTCCATACGCTTATCTGAAATTCTCACCAATGAATTACATAAGTATTTCTATCTTTATTTTATATTTTATTTATATTTAATTATCAAAACCTCATAACCATTTGAATCTGCCTGATTGATATTTACAATATGACCATAGCTTGCTTCAAGCCGACAATCTCCATGGGATCGACCCTTACTCACGTAAGGTTTATTACTTGGACGACCCAGTGCACTTGCTGGTTAGTTGTGCGGAGTTGTGACAAAGAGTTAAGATTACATTCGTGCATACCAAGTTGTTGGCGCCGTTTTAGAGATCACAATTTCGTGCACCAACTCCCAAGTAGTCACTTCGCAGATAGAAGGGAGCTATCAAGATACGAATCCCACTATGAGAAAGTACCTTGACAAAACCAAAGAACAGCTCAGACAATTTAAGGGATATGATGTCCGGCATATACCCCGAGAGCAGAATACCTGGGCTGATGCACTCTCAAAACTAGCCAGCACCAAACCAGGGGGCAACAATAGAAGCCTCATCCAAGAAACTCTCTGAAATCCATCAACCTTGGAGGAAGAGAAGATCCTAGCCATCTCAGAATAGGATCAAGGATGGATGACTCCCATAATTAACTACCTAAAGTCAGAAACACTCCCAACAGACAAAAGGGAGGCAAAGAGGCTAGTACGAGAAGCTCAGTACTACACCATAATACAAAACGTCCTGTATAAGAGAGGAATCTCCACTCCCCTCCTAAAATGCGTCCCGACCTCCGCTACAAAGGAAGTTCTCGAAGAAGTCCACAGTGGCGCGTGCAGCAATCATCTCGGAGCACGAGCCCTTGCTAAAAAGGTACTCCGAGTTGGTTTCTACTGGCCGACCTTACAAAGGAAAGCAACAGAGTTTGTCAAGACATGCCTACCCTGCCAAAAGCACGCCAACTTCCACAAAGCTCCACCCGAGGAGCTCATCTGCGTTACTTCACCCTAGCCATTCGCAAAGTAGGGGCTCGACCTCCTTGGACCCTTCCCCCAGGGATCCGGACAAGTCAAGTTCCTCATCGTAGGCATAGACTACTTCACAAAGTGGATTAAGGCAGAGCCATTAGCTAATGCCACAGTCCAAAAAAGTCGGAAATTTTTATACAAAAACATTATCACAAGATTTAGGGTCCCATGCTCTATCACCACAGATAATGGTACTCAATTCATTGACACAGGCTTTAGAAATCTGGTAGCTGATCTAAAAATCAAGCACCAGTTCACCTCTGTAGAGCACCCACAAGCCAATGGACAAGCGGAAGCCGCCAACAAAGTCATACTGGCCGGGTTAAAACGGAGGTTACAGGATGCTAAGGGAGCTTAGGCTGAAGAGCTCCCGCAAGTCTTATGGGCATATCGGACAACACCACACTCAACTAATGGGGAATCACCATTCGACTTGCTTACGGAATGGAGGCAATGATCCCCGTAGAGATAGAAGAAGGATCTCCTAGAATGATCCTCTATAATGAAGATACTGTTCATATCCTGGGTCGAGCTATCCGACCCGGGATGATTAGCAACAAAGCGACCGACCTCTTCAGGTTAGATCATCCGACCTCTTCTCAAAGAGCTCGGCTAAATCGACAGGAAAGCCCAAAAGGGGCCCAACTCAAGAAACACGACCCAGACCATAAGGCGGCCCAAGCCTATAGGGATAAGGGCGGTTCCCTTGAAGATAAGCTGACCTCACCCAAAGGATAAGATAAAGATAAGATGACTAACTTATCTTATCTAAAAAGGCCACTCTACACCATTATAAATACACTGGAGCACCCAGGTATAACTCATACTATGATTCTACATAAAAAAAACCTGCTAATACCCTTGCTAACTTAAGCATCGGAGTCCCTTGCAGGTACCCCCACCCTCCGGTGACGAAGGATCAGCAGTGCAGCTAGTCCTTCAAGTCGGACACGACAGCTCCGGCCGCCACCCACCAGCCGGACACGTCATCTCCGACCAGCACAGAAGATCTCGTCCGAGATCGACCCACAGTTTCAGGTAACCCCCGAAACATTGGCGCCGTTGCTGGGAATTCGGGAGTCATCCCATCACCATGACGGACAATCATGACAACGATCACAACTCAGATCTGGAAGATAGAACGCCGCACAAGAACATGGACACCACAGCAAAAGATACTCCTCAACCTAACAAAAACGGCAATTCACCAACTATGGAAGCCATGGAGGCACTCCAGGATCGCTTGAAGAAACTCGAAAAAGGGGCGGAGCATCAACGGAAAGCTGAGAAAAACCTACAAAGGAAAATAAGATGACGCCGGGAATTGGAGGACAAACTCCTAAAAATCGAACCCGATCTCAAGGCCAAAGATAATCAATCCTCTCATAAGGATAGCTCCCGCAAGGATCAAGATCCATTCACCAAGGAAATCATGAAGAACAAAATCCCGAAGGACTTTAAGATCCCGGATATGACTTTGTACGATGGCACTACAGATCCCAACCATCACCTCAGCAATTTCAGAAGTAGAATGTACCTCACCGATGCCTCAGATGCAGTTCGCTGCAAAGCCTTTCCAACAACTCTAACAAAGACAGCGATTAGATGGTTCGACAATCTACCTCCTAGGTCCATCTCGAGCTTCGACAACTTAGCCAAAAAGTTCCTGGCCAGATTCTCCATCCAAAAAGATAAGGCTAAATACGCCCCCAGTCTATTAGGAATCAAGCAAGGAGATCGGAAAAGTCTTCGCAACTACATGGAAAGATTCAACAAAACATGCCTAGACATACAAAGCCTCCCAACAGAGGCCGCCATCATGGGCCTCATCAATGGCGTACGAGAGGGACCTTTTAGCCAATCTATATCAAAAAAATACCCCATATCTCTGAACGAAGTGCAAGAACAAGCGAAGAAATACATCAACATGGAGGAAAATTTTTTACTAGGAGAAACCTCAAAATTCGGATTTCCCTATCCCCCCCGGGACAAGGATAAAGAATCCAAAAGGAAGGAAGATCGACATGGGGAAAAAATAAAAAAATACCACAATTACACCCCCACTTCGGGTGTCCCTTGTGGACGTCTACAAAGAAGTCTGTCACACAGAAAAATTACCCACAGCTCGACCACTCAAAGACAAAAAAGGAGGAGGAAATCGGACCGAATATTGTGAATACCATCGAATCCGTGGGCATTCCACCAACGAATGTTTTGACTTAAAAAATGTCATAGAAAAATTAGTAAGAGAAGGAAAATTAGATTGGTATCTGGCCACCCGGGACGACGAGCAAAGAAAAAGAAGAAGGGATGAGGATGTCGGATGAACTGAGCGATCACCTCGTACGCCAGAAAGGCATGTCCATATGATACACTGAGGGTTTACAGGAGGAGGAATTTCTAAATCATCTCGCAAAAGATATCTCAAAGAAGTATATCATGTCGAGGGGAAGGAGGAAGCACTCGACATCCCCGCCATTACCTTCACTAAAGAAGACGCATCTGGTGTCATCTCAGGACACGACGATCCCATGGTCATCACCATTATACTGGAAAATGCAAATTTCCACCACACACTGATATCCCGGACCAAACAACCAATATTGGTACGAACCTAAAGAGAGACATAAAAGAATCAATCGTACAGTTCTTACGAGATAATGTCGACCTCTTTGCATGGAAAGCAGCAGACATGCCGGGTATAGACCCCAAATTAATGTGCCACAAGTTGGCGGTCTACCCGGAATCTCGGCCAGTACAACAAAGGCAAAGAAAGCTCAGGCCAGAACGATCCCGAGCTGTGGAAGAGCAGGTACAAGCTCTACTAGAGGCAGGATTCATAAGAGAAGTTAAGTATCCATTATGGCTAGCTAACGTCGTCTTGGTGAAAAAATCAAATGGGAAATGGCGAATGTGTACCGATTACACCGATCTCAACAAAGCCTGCCCAAAAGATCCTTATCCACTCCCAAGTATCGACGCTCTGGTAGATGCCTCCTCCGGATATAAATACCTCTCGTTTATGGACGCATACTCGGGATACAACCAAATCCCAATGTATCCACCCGACCAAGAAAAAACTTCATTCTTAACCCCAAAAGCAAACTATTGCTACATTGTCATACCTTTTGGTCTCAAAAATGCGGGAGCTACTTATCAGATATTAATGAACAAAATCTTTACCAATCAAATCAGAAAAATCATGGAAGTCTATGTGGACGACATGTTAATAAAGACACAAAGTGAGGAGATGCTATTGTCCGACCTGACTCAGGTGTTCGACACTATAACAAAGCATGACATGCGACTCAATTCTGCAAAATGCACCTTCGCAGTAGAAGCTGGCAAATTCTTGGGTTTTATGCTCACGAAAAGAGGAATAGAGGCAAATCCGGATAACTGTCGGGCCATACTTGACATGAAGAGCCCGACTTCTGTCAAAGAAGTACAACAACTCAACGGAAGGCTGGCAGCCTTGTCCAAATTTCTAATTGGATCGGCAATAAGATCTCTCCCCTTCTACGCTACTCTAAGGAAAGGAAAAAAGTTCGAATGGACAAAGGAGTGCGAGCAAGCTTTCCAAGATTTCAAAAGATTCCTGGAACAACCACCTATCCTAACTCGGCCACGAGAAGGAGAACCACTCACATTATACCTCGCAGTAGGAAGTCGTGCAATAGCGTCAGCACTAGTTTGAGAAGACGACAGTGGGAAACAACCCGTATACTTCATCAGTAAAACATTACAAGGATCCGAGCTAAACTACCAAAAAATAGAAAAATTTGCATACGCCCTCATACTAACATCTCGACGACTTCGTCAATACTTCCAAGCCCACATCATCAGGGTTTGGACTAACCAGCCTATAAAAGGGATTTTGCAGAAAACAGATCTAGCGGGTAGGATTTTGCAATGGGCAGTCAAGTTGTCCGAATTTGATCTTCAATACAAAGCTTGGTGCGGTATTTATAACCACAAACTTACCGGCAAGTGCACCGGGTCGTACCAAGTAATACCTTACGTGAGTAAGGGTCGATCCCACGAGGATTGATGGATTAAGCAACAATAGTGTTTGATAGGATTAGTTAGACAAACAAAAAATAGTGTTTGGAAGTTCAAAAGCATAAAAAAAAAAGAAGAGTTTGAAGACAGGCAGGTGAATAGGTGAGGAATAAAATATGAAGAAACAGTTAAGGTTTCAGAGTTATCTATTTTCCGGATTGACTTTTCTTATTATTTTATTTTAATCATGTAAGATCTAATTTATGGCAACTATATGTGAGTAGACCCTAATTCCTTAGACCTTTCTAGTCTCCTCTAAAATTCATTAATAGCCAATTCCTTGGTTAATTAATTCCAATTAGGGGGTGAAGTTCAATTCTAGTTATATGCCACAAAAATCCTAATTACCCAAACATAAAAGGATTATATGTCACGTATCCTATTAAATCCAGATAAATTAGAAATTTAGGAGAATATGTTTTCAAGCTGTTGTTCAAGTAAAGAGCTTTTTCAAGTTATACAAGAACGCATTTAGAAAGAGGGTCATACTTCCGTTCCACCCAAATTCATAAAATAAAGAACGAAAACAATTCTTAAATATAAATCAAAACATGAATTAAAATAGAAAAATAATAGTGTCAATCCATACAATAGACAGAGCTCCTAACCTTAACAGTGGAGGTTTAGTTGCTCACGGTTCAGAGAAAATACGGATTATAAATTGGGATGGAATGGGATCCTCCCTAGGACCTCCTCTAAAAGAGAGGTTTCTTCTCCCTTTTATAACTAATCCTAATAAATTTAAAATCTAATTTTTAAAATTAAAATAATATCTTTTCCTAGAATTCAAATTTGAATTTAAATCAAAATTAACTAAATAATCAAGTCTTCAATTGATGGGTGGGGACCACTTGTTTTGTCCATTCTACAGGTTCTAATCTATGTTTTCTGGGCTGGAAACTGAGTTAAAACAGCCCAAAAATCGCCCCCCATCATTTTTCTGCGTTTCCTGCACGTGGTGCATGTCACGCGTACGCGTCAGTCACGCGTATGCGTCGCTCATCGCTGCCATCTCCTTTTATTCTTGTGCTGCAGAAACTCCATCAAATTCCGCTGAATGCTACCTAAAATAAACAAAATTACAAAAGACTCAAAGTAGCATCCACATTGGCTAAAAATAATTAATTCTTTATTAAACTCAATAAATTAGATGCAAATTCACTAGGAAAAGATAGGAAAGATGCTCACGCATCACAACACCAAACTTAAACTGTTGCTTGTCCTTAAGCAACTAAAACTAATATAAGCTTAGTGTGTGAATTTGTATGAGAATGAGAGTTTGATTAAGCTCATGTCTTTTCTTATAGTGGGGTTTACAACTGCAATCCTGAATAGTTTTGGCATCTCACTTTATCCTTTGAAGTTCAAAATGATTGGCATTCATAAGAACTCAGAATTCAGATAGTGTTATTAATTCTCCTAGTTCAGTATGTTGATTCTTGAACACAACTACTTTATGAGTCTTGGTCGTGACCCTAAGCATTTTGTTTTCCAGTATTACCACCGGATACAGAAATGCCACAGACACATAATTGGGTGAACCTTTTCAGATTGTGACTCAGCTTTGCTAGAGTCCCCAGTTAGAGGTACCCAGAGTTCTTAAGCACACTCTTTTTGCTTTGGATCACGACTTTAACCGCTCGGTCTCAAGCTTTTCACTTGACACCGTCACGCCACAAGCACATGGTTAGGGACAGCTTGATTTAGCCGCTTAGGCCAGGATTTTATTCCTTTGGGCCCTCCTATCCATTAATGCTCAAAGTCTTGGATCCTTTTTACCCTTTGCCTTTTAGTTTAAAGGGTTATTGGCTTTTTCTGCTTGTTTCTTTTTTTTCTTTATTTTATTTTATTTTATTTTTTTCGCAAGCTTTGTGTTTTTCACTGCTTTTTCTTGCTTCAAGAATCAATTTTATGATTTTTCAGATTATCAATAATATTTCTCTTTTTCACCATTCTTTCAAGAGCCAACAATTTTAACATTCATATACTTCACTAGAAAAAATATGTACTGTTCAAGCATTCATTTAGAATCACAGAAAATACCACCACATCTAAGTAAGTGAGACTACTCTAAAAATTAAACTCAAATTCTCATGCACTTCATCTGTTCTTCTTTCTTTTTGATTTCAAGCTTAGTGGGCAATACATGAGACATCTTTCAGAATTAAAGCACTTAACAGAAAAATTAAACTAGAACCTATGAATCTACTAATAAAGGATCATGCAATAAACAAAACAAAGTAGCAGGAAACCAGAACATAATATAATAAAAGCGGGAAGGAATAAAAAATGAAAGGAACTCAACCACCTTAGTTATCCGAGCGGTCATTTTATTCTTCAAGTTGTGCTCCTTTGTGAAGATGATTCACCTCCCTTAGTGCCATAAAATTAAACAGAAAACCTATAAGTGAAGCGTCAACACCAAACTTAAAGGTTTGCCTGTCCTCAAGCAAAGAAGAACTGAAAATAAAAAGAAACAAATATTATACTGAAATAAGAATAAAAGGATAAAAGAACAAGAGAGATTTAGGATTTGGGAGAGAGAATAAAAAAATTAAAAACTGGCGACAAACTACGGCACGCGTACGCGTGGGTCGCGAGATTTTCTATGACGCGGAAGCGTCAGGCAAGCGTCCGCGTGCCCTGGGTTTTGCGCGATTCGCGCGAAGCCAACCCTGCGTGCGCGCAACTCTCTGTTCGCATGGCTTGAGAACCAATAATTTCATACGACGCGTGCGCGTCATTCACGCGCACGCGTGGATAGCCGTTTGGTCAAATGACGCGCACGCGTCAGGGACGCGTACGCGTGGGTAATTTTGTGCTTTTAGCACACTTTCAGCCCCAAGCTAGCACAACTCTCTGCCCAAACACCTTTTACACCGATTTGCGAAGTCACGCGTACGCGTCGATGACGCGGACGCGTGGAGTGCCAAAATCATGAATGGCGCACGCGTGGGGTACGCGTACGCGTAGGTTTGTTTATGCTAGAGGCATCCTTCCTGTGTCACTCCCGCGCAGCTCTCTATTCAAATTTATTTTTCACGCACACCCATTTGACGCGTACGTGTCAGCGATGCTTGCGCGTCGTGTGCCGTTTTTTTTTATATATATATCCGGTTCCTGTTCTAAGATAGCTGCATGATTAGAAAAATAGTGAAAACTCAAGAAAAATCAAATAAGTAAGAAAACTACTACTAATAAAAATAAAACAAAATAAAGCTAAGAATGAAAAGGAATGATCATACCACGGTGGGTTGTCTCCCACCTAGCACTTTTAGTTAAAGTCCTTAAGTTGGACATATGGTGAGCTCCTTGTCATGGTGGCTTGTGCTTGTACTGATCCAGGAATCTCCACCAATGTTTGTTAATCCAATGGCCACTGGGATTCCAAACTAGGCGCATAACTCCTTCGTGCAAGTTGAAGCAGCCCCAATAGTGTTGATTGTGAGAATGAATTCTAGGGTCCCAAACCTTGCTTTTACACCCGTCTTCTTGTGGATCACCATTGTTCCCATCGGGTGGCAATTGATCTGAATTCTCACAGAGACATCCAAACAATCTTCTAGACCCATTCAATTGAGCTCTACACCAATCCTTGCACTTCAATTTGGAGCATACAACCATATTGAACCTTGCTTGACAACTCTTACCACTAACCATCTTCCTCTTACTCTTAATGCCATAAAGAGCTCTAAGTTTACCATCTGTCTCCAGTAGCCCATATTCAAGTGGGAATGTAAAGGTTAAAGATAGAAATTTTACCCACTTGAATGTTGTATTGGATGGTGATGGCTTTAGGAGAGGTCTTGCAAGCTCCACTCCCTTGTGTTCTTCTTTGAATTCTTTCACTTCTTTGCAGGCTTCCTCAATTTCAACCTCTTCCTCTTGGTAGCTGTCTTCTAATTCAATCTCTTCTTCATTGCTTACCAAGATCATGGGAGGTTGTGCATCTTCCTCCTTTGTGGGTGCATCTTCCTCCTTTGTTTTTGCATCTTCCTCTTCTTCCATATGTGAGGATGGAAAGTTCTCTAGTTCACTAGAGTATGAACTCTTTTGATTGATTTCCTCACTTTCTTCTATAGGATCTTGTATTCTATCTCTTGGGAAGGAATTTGCTTGCTCCTCTTCCTGTGATTTGATAATCAACTGCACATGTTTCTCGATATTTTTGACACTTGTCTTTATATCATGTATGCATTCTTTCATGAGAAGCTCAAGATCTGATGGTATTTGAAATGAATAAGGAGGAGGTGATGGTTCTTGATAAGTGTAAAAAGAGGATGGTTCTTGGTATGAATAGGAAGATAGTGGCTCTTGATATGGGTAGAAAGATGATGGTTCTTGATATGGATAAAGAGGTGGTGGTTCTTGGTATGGATATGGAGATGGTGGTTCTTGATATGAATATGGAGATGGTGGTTCTTGATAGTTGGAACATGGAGCATTGAAGTTTCTTTGGTTTTGACTTTGCCAACCAAAATTCGAGTATACTTGGGTGGGAGTAGTAACCCATGTGATCTCTCTCCATTATTTTTCTTTAGCACAACACAACAAACAGAATTAAATGCACCATGTGGTAAACAGGAAAACAAAGAAGAAAGAACAGAATTCTAAAAAGGTGAATAGGTGAGGAATAAAATATGAAGAAACAGTTAAGGTTTTAGAGTTATCTATTTTTCGGATTGACTTTTCTTATTATTTTATTTTAATCATGTAAGATCTAATTTATGGCAACTATATGTGACTAGACCCTAATTCCTTAGACCTTTCTAGTCTCTTCTAAAATTCATTAACAGCCAATTCCTTGGTTAATTAATTCCAATTAGGGGGTAAAGTTCAATTCTAGTTATATGCCACAGAAATCCTAATTACCCAAACATAAAAGGATTATATGTCACGTATCCTATTAAATCCAGAGAAATTAGAAATTTAGGAGAATATGTTTTCAAGCTGTTGTTCAAGTAAAGAGCTTTTCCAAGTTATACAAGAACGCATTTAGAAAGAGGGTCATACTTCCGTTCCACCCAAATTCATAAAATAAAGAACGAAAACAATTCTTAAATATAAATCAAAACATGAATTAAAATAGAAAAATAATAGTATCAATCCATACAATAGACAGAGCTCCTAACCTTAACAGTGGAGGTTTAGTTGCTCATGGTTCAGAGAAAATACGAATTGTAAATTGGGATGGAATGGGATCCTCCCCAGGACCTCCTCTAAAAGAGAGGTTTCTTCTCCCTTTTATAACTAATCCTAATAAATTTAAAATCTAATTTTTAAAATTAAAATAATATCTTTTCCTAGAATTCAAATTTGAATTTAAATCAAAATTAACTAAATAATCAAGTTTTCAATTGATGGGTGGGGACCACTTGTTTTGTCCATTCTGCAGCTTCTAATCTGTGTTTTCTGGGTTGGAAACTGAGTTAAAACAGCCCAGAAATCACCCCCATCATTTTTCTGCGTTTCTTGCACGTGGTGCATGTCACGCGTACGCGTCAATCACGCGTACGCGTTGATGATCTTTTCTGTAAGTCACACGGACGCGTCGGTCACGCGCACGCGTCGCTGAGCAAATCTTCAAATCACGCGTACGCGTCAGTCACGCGCATGCGTCGCCATGGAAAGCTCCAAATTCATGCGTATGCATCAGTCATGCGTATGCGTCGCTTGTCGCTGCCATCTCCTTTGATTCTTGTGCTGCAGAAACTCTATCAAATTCCGCCGAATGCTATCTAAAATAAACAAAATTACAAAAGACTCAAAGTAGCATCCATATTGGCTAAAAAATAATTAATTCTTTATTAAACTCAATAAATTAGATGCAAATTCACTAGGAAAAGATAGGAAAGATGCTCACGCATCAAAGCTCAGACAGCCATTAAGTCACAATACCTAGCCGACTTCATCGCAAAATTTACGGACACCCCGGAACCCCCATAGAATGGAGTCTCTACGTGGATGGTTCCTCAAATAAAATTGGAAGCGGCGCAGGCATGATAATTGAAAGCGATCAAGGAACCCAAATTGAACTCTCCCTTAAATTCGGGTTCTCTGCCTCAAACAACCAAGCAGAATATGAGGCACTACTAGCTGGTTTGAAGCTGGCTAGAGAAGTTGGAGCTCAAAAGCTCATCATCTTCAGTGATTCACAAGTAGTCACTTCACAAATAGCAGGGAGCTACCAAGCCAGAGATCCCACCATGAAGAAATATTTTGACAAAACCAGGGAATAGCTCGGATAGATAGGAGAATATGAAGTCCGTCACATATCCCGAGAACAGAATGCCCGAGCTGACGCACTCTCAAAACTAGCCAGCACCAAACCAGGGGGCAACAATAGAAGCCTCATCCAAGAAATGCTGCATTCTTGTCAATCTCAGAAGAAGAAAAAATCCTAACCATAACAGGTCAGGATCAAGGATGGATGACCCCCATAATTAAATACCTCAAAACAGAAACACTCCCCACAGGTGAAAAAGAGGCAAAGAGGTTAAAATGGGAGGCACAACACTACACTATCATAAATAATACTCTATACAAAAGAGGGATTTCAATACCATTGTTAAAATGCGTGCCGACTTCCAACACAAAGGAAGTTCTAGAAGAAATACACAGTGACATTTGTGGCAATCATCTCGGAGCACAAGCACTTACTAAAAAAGTACTTCGGGCAGGATTTTATTGGCCAACCCTACAAAAAGAGGCCACAGAGTTCGTAAAGACATGTCCACCCTGTCAAAAACATGCCAACTTTCACATCGCCCCCCAGAGGAGCTCATCAGCGTGACCTCACCTTGGCCATTCGCAAAATAAGGACTTGATCTTCTCGGACCTTTCCCTCAGGGATTGGGACAAGTTAAATTCCTCATAGTAGGGGTAGACTATTTCACAAAATGGATCGAGGCAGAACCCCTAGCTAATGCCACTGCTCAAAGAAGTCGAAAATTCCTATATAGGAACATTGTCATAAGGTTCGGGGTTCCATACTCCATCACCACAGACAAGGGCACCCAATTCACAGATACAGGCTTCAGAAAGCTAGTGGCCGACTTGAACATAAAACACCATTTCACTTCCGTAGAACATCCCCAAGCCAATGGACAAGCCGAGGCCGCCAACAAGGTCATATTGGTAGGACTAAAACAGAGATTACAGGACGTAAAGGGTGCCTGGGCTGAAGAGCTTCCACAAGTCCTATGGGCATATCGAACAACACCGCATTCCACCACAAAGGAATCACCCTTCCGATTAGCATACGGAATGGAGGCAATGATCCCAGTAGAGATCGAAGAAGGATCGCCTAGAGTGATCCACTATAATGAAGAAGCTAACTCCCAGCTTCAAAGGGAAGAACTCGATCTACTCTCGAAAATTCAAGAAAAAGCTCGGATCAGGGAAGAAGCACTAAAGCATCGAATGGCTTCTAGATATAATCAAAAGGTGGTGCCATGAGGTTTCGCCAAAAATGACCTCATTCTAATCCGAAACGATATCGGAACAACTCGACCTAGAGAAGAAAAGCTGGCAGCAAACTGGAAAGGACCCTACTGAGTCATAGAAGTGCTTGGGAAGGGGTACTACAGACTGTCCAAACTCGATGGACGAGAGCTTCCTAGGTCATGGCACGCCTGCAACCTAAGAAGGTACTATAGCTAGGGATGGTAAAGGATCTTAGCATAAGATGCACTCTTTTTCCTGAAAAGGTTTTTTAATGAGGCACCAAGCCGAGATCCATAAATTATCCGACTTAAAAGGATAAAAACTCTGCATGTACATATTTGCATTTTCTTTTAAATAAAATATATTAGATGTTCTATAAGTTTTCAAGACGCATTAATCTGAAACATTCATCGTCCGATTATAAAGCAACAGATCGGCAGAAAGTGAAAAACAAATTCACTGCACGATCACGATAAAGACCAACAGAGATGAAAACCAAATTCATCTAAAGGTCGACCAAACGAGGATTGAACCGAACTTCTACAAATCGGCAAAGATGAAAACGGAATAATGCAAGAAGTTATCGAAAGTGATCCGGAGAAAGGACCTGACGAGGTCTTGATAAGATGGATTGCTAAATAATAACTTAAAGACTGGCCGACGTTAAGAAGTCGGACCAGTCGACCAAAGTTATAAGTAAACCCTGGAAAGAGGTCTGGCCAACCCTTTAAAAGAGGATTACTATAACTTAGAAGGGCACGGCATGACGAAGTCGGCCCAAAACATAAAGTTATAAAAAGTAATCCCTGAAAGAGACCTGAACAAGGTCCAAGAAAGAGGATTACAAAAATAACTTAGAAGGGCCCGACATGACGAAGTCGGCCCAAAACATAAAAGTTATAAAAAGTAATCCTTGAAAGAGACCTGAACAAGGTCCAAGAAAGAGGATTACAAAAATAACTTAGAAGGGCCCGACATGACGAAGTCGGCCCAAAAAATAAAGTTATATAAGTATTCCCTGAAAGAGACCTGAACAAGGTCCAAGAAAGAGGATTACAAAAATAACTTAGAAGGGCACGACATGACGAAGTCGGCCCAAAACATAAAGTTATATAAGTATTTCCTGAACGAGACCTGAACAAGGTCCAAGAAAGAGGATTACAAAAATAATTTAGAAGGGCCCGACATGACGAAGTCGGCCCAAAACATAAAGTTATATAAGTATTCCCTGAAAGAGACCTGAACAAGGTCCAAGAAAGAGGATTACAAAATAACCTAGAAGGACCCGACATGACGAAGTCAGCCCACATAAAGAAGGACCCGACACGACGAAGTCAGCCCACATAAAGAAGGACCCGACAGGACGAAGTCGGCCCACAAAAAAAATGATAAAAGTAATACATGGCAGAGACCTCGTAAAAGGTCCAAACAAAACAGGATTACTAGAAATAACTTCAAAAGCCTCAAAGGAATCAAAGCCACAAGTACAAAAGCAATCCAAAGAGGTCGAGCAACAAGGCTCCAGCACTACCAAAACCTAAAAAAGGTACCAAGATAGATAAAGACCGACATGATATTAAAAGCATGAAGTTATAATAAAAACAAGTTCAAAGAGGCTACCCAAATCAGCCCCAAGAACTTGAAAGCTATTTTTTGTTTTCCAAAATAAAGTTGACAAACAAGCAACTGAAAAAAAAGTGTCAACGGTCAGCAACATTACAAAAAGAAAGCTTTTAAAGCCCACAGGCTGGGCTATCTACACAAAACATTTTACATAATCAGGAAAGATCCGAAGGCTTCACGGCAGCAAGGTGAAGGAGGGCGAGTCTGAAGGGGCACTGCATCCACCGTCCTGTCATCCCGATTTAATATCTGACAATCAGGCTCTGGTTCGGGATTACTAACCGCAGCGAGCGGAGCTGAAAAAGTCGGCACAACAGTGGCTTTGGTAATTGGCACAGAAAGAGGTTCAACATTATCGTCATCAGGGTCATCAGGGACAATCTTACCGTCCTTTACAACGTTGTCAAGGCTAAAGAGAGTAAGGTCAAGCTCAGGGGCAAGAACTCGAACCTGCTCCTTCAGGTTCTCATAAGCAGCGTTCACGCTACCCACAAGGTGACCCTGGAGCTCGGCATAATTAGCCCGGGCATGCTCCAACTCCTCCCTGAGACGTGGTGCACGAAATTGTGATCTCAGGTAACGGCGCCAGAAACTCTATACGCACGTCTTAATAAATCGTTTTTCATTCACAACTTCGATACAACTAACCAGCAAGTGCACTGGGTCGTCCAAGTAATAAACCTTACGTGAGTAAGGGTCGATCCCACGGAGATTGTTGGTATGAAGCAAGCTATGGTCACCTTGTAAATCTCAGTCAGGCGGATATAAAATAGTTATGGGGTTTTCGACATTAAACAATAAATAGATAGAAAATAAGGATAGAAATACTTATGTATATCATTGGTGAGAATTTCAGATAAGTGTATAGAGATGCTTTCGTTCCTCTGAACCTCTGCTTTCCTGCTGTCTTCATCCAATCAGTCTTACTCCTTTCCATGACTGGCTTTATGTAAGGGCATCACCGTTGTCAATGGCTACATCCCATCCTCTTGTGAAAA
>NC_029787.2:25539529-25542006 GCF_000816755.2 Arachis ipaensis
AATATCTTAGAAGCGGAATAAGTTGAATTGAATAGAAAACAGTAGTACTTTGCATTAATCTTTGAGGAACAGTAGAGCTCCACACCTTAATCTATGGAGTGCAGAAACACTACCGTTTGAAAATACATAAGTGAAAGGTCCAGGCATGGCCGAATGGCCAGCCCCCAAAACGAGATCACAGGATCAAAATTACAATTCGGGATGATCCGAAGATGTCAAATACAATAGTAAAAAGTCCTATTTATACTAGACTAGTCACTAGGGTTTACAAAAGTAAGTAATTGATGCATAAATCCACTTCCGGGGCCCACTTGGTGTGTGCTTGGGCTGAGCTTGAATGTTACATGTGCAGAGGCTCTTTCTGGAGTTGAACGCCAGGTTGTAACGTATTTCTGGCGTTCAACTCTGATTCCTTTAGGCCCTCCTATCCACTGATGCTCAAAGCCTTGGGATCTTTTTTATTGCCCTTGCCTTTTGGTTTTAAGGGTTACTGGCTTTTTGCTCTTGCCTCTTGGTTTTAAGAGCTTTTGGCTTTTTCTGCTTGCTTTTTCTTTCTTTTTTTTCTATTTTTTTTTGCTATTTTTTTTCTGCAAGCTTTGTTCTTTGCTGCTTTTTCTTGCTTCAAGAATCATTTTTATGATTTTTCAGATTATTAAATAACATGTCTCCTTGTCATCATTCTTTCAAGAGCCAACATATTTAACATTCTTAAACAACAACTTCAAAAGACATATGCACTGTTCAAGCATTCATTCAGAAAACAAAAAGTATTGTCACCACATCAATATAATTAAACTAAGTTCAAGGATAAATTCGAAACTCATGTACTTCTTGTTCTTTTGAATTAAAACAGTTTTCATTTAAGAGAGGTGATGGATTCATAGGACATTCATAACTTTAAGACAAAGTTAATAAATACTAATGATCATGTAATGAAGACACAAATATGGATAAGAACTTAACATAGAGAAAACGAAAAACAGAGAATGTAAGAACAAGGAATGAGTCTACCTTAGTGATGGTGGCATTTCCTTCTTGAGGAACCAATGATGTCCTTGAGCTCTTCTATGTCTCTTCCTTGTCTTTGCTGCTCCTCCCTTATTGCTTTTTGATCTTCTCTAATTTCATGAAGGATGATGGAGTGCTCTTGATGTTCCACCCTTAATTGTCCCATGTTGGAACTTAATTCTCCTAGGGAGATGTTGATTTGCTCCCAGTATTTATGTGGAGGGGATTGCATCCCCTGAGGTATCTCAGGGGTTTCTTGATGATGAGCTTCTTCATGTGCCTGTTGAGATCCATGAATGTGCTCTCTTGTTTGCTCCATCCTTTTCTTAGTGATGGGCTTGTGAGATGAATCTTTCCATCTCCCATGGCTCAGAGATGGAAGCAATTGTCTTCTCTTTCCTCTTTTCTAGAGGTTTCTCCGGTCTTAGGTGCCATCAATAGTAATGGAAAAACAAAAAGCTTATGCTTTTACCACACCAAACTTAGAATGTTGCTCGCCCTCGAATAAAAGAAGAAAGAATAGAAGAAGAAGAAGAAGAAGAAGAAGAAGAAGTTATGGAGGAGATGGAGGGATGTGTGTATGGATGTGAGTGGTAAATGGAAAACAAAAGGGATGACCATGAATGTAGAGAGAGAGGGTGAGGTGGGTGGGGATCCTGTGAGATTCACAGATCCTGAGATGATCCTGTGGTGTCCACAGATCCTGAGGTGTCAAGGATTTACATTCATGCACCCATTAAGCATGTAAAATGCCCTTGCACACAACTCTGGGCGTTCAGCACCAGATTGGTGCTTGTTCTGGGCGTTGAACGCCCATTTGTTGCCCATTTCTGGCGTTGAACGCCAGAACCATGCTTGTTCTGGGCGTTCAGCGCCAGCTCTTCTCCAGGGTGCAATTCTGGCGTTCAAACGCCCAGATGCTGCCCATTTTGGGCGTTCAGCGCCAGAACCATGCTCTGTTCTGGCGTTGAACGCCAGCCAGATGCTTCTTACTGGCGTTTAAACGCCAGTAAGGTCTTCCTCCAGGGTGTGATTTTTCTTCTGCTGTTTTTTGATTCCGTTTTCAATTTTTTATATTTATTTTGTGACTCCACATGATCATGAACCTAATAAAACATGAAAGAACAAGAAAAATAAAATTAGATAAATAAAGATTGGGTTGCCTCCCAATAAGCGCTTCTTTAATGTCAATAGCTTGACAGTGGGCTCTCATGGAGCCTCACAGATGGTCAGAGCATTGTTGAGACTTTCCAACACCAAACTTAGAGTTTGACTGTGGGGGCTCTGGTTGACTCTGTTTTGAGAGAAGCTTTTTATGCTTCCTCTCCATGTTTACAGAAGGATAACCTTGAGTTATAAACACAAGGGAGTCCCTATTCAATTGAAGGACTAATTCACCTCTGTCAACATCAATCACAGCTCTTGCTGTGGCTAGGAAGGGTCTTCCAAGAATGATGAATTCATCCTCC
>NC_029787.2:25542237-25543362 GCF_000816755.2 Arachis ipaensis
AATCTCTATGGTCTCTGGATGAGTCTCAGATTCCTTTGGTTCCTCAGAGGGAAACTCCTTATTGATCACTGGACGTCCCAGGAGGTCTTCCTCCTTGGGATTCATGTCCTCTCCTTCCCTTACAGGTTCGGCCATGGTGATCATGTCAATGGCCTTGCACTCTCCTTTTGGATTTTCTTCTGTATTGCTTGGGAGAGTACTAGGAGGGATTTCAGTGATCCTTTTACTCAACTGGCCCACTTGTTCCTCCAAATTTCTAATGGAGGACCTTGTTTCATTCATGAAACTTACAGTGGCCTTAGATAGATCAGAGACTAAGTTTGCTAAATTAGAGGTATTTTGTTCAGAGTTCTCTGTCTGTTGCTGAGTGGATGATGGAAAAGGCTTGCTATTGCTAAACCTGTTTCTTCCACCATTATTAAAGCCTTGTTGAGGCTTTTGTTGATCCTTCCATGAGAGATTTGGGTGATTTCTCCATGAGGGGTTATAGGTATTTTCATAAGGTTCACCCATGTAATTTACTTCTGCTTTTGCAGGGTTTTCAGGATCATAAGCTTCTTCTTCAGAAGATGCCTCTTGAGTATTGTTGGATGCAGCTTGTATTCCATTCAGACTCTGAGAAATCATATTGACTTGTTGAGTCAATAATTTATTCTGAGCCAGTATGGCATTCAGAGTATCAATTTCAAGAACTCCCTTCTTCATAGGCGTCCCATTACTCACAGGATTCCTCTCAGAAGTGTACATGAACTGGTTATTAGCAACCATGTCAATGAGTTCTTGAGCTTCTGCAGGCATTTTTTTTAGGTGAATGGATCCACCTGCAGAGGTATCCAATGACATTTTAGCTAATTCAGACAGACCATCATAGAATATGTCCAGGATGGTCCATTCTGAAAGCATGTCAGCAGGACACTTTTTGGTCAGTTCTTTGTATCTCTTCCAAGCTTCATAGAGGGATTCACCTTCTTTTTGTCTAAAGGTCTGAACATCCACTCTAAGCTTACTCAGCTTTTGAGGAGGAAAGAACTTGGCTAAGAAAGCCATGACCAGCTTATCCCAAGAGTTCTGGCTATCTCTGGATTGAGAGTCCAACCACACTCTAGCTCTGTCTCTTACAGCAAA
>NC_029787.2:25543406-25555302 GCF_000816755.2 Arachis ipaensis
GAAAGAGAAGAGAACAAGAAAAGAAGAGGAATCCTCTATGTCACAGTAAAGAGGTTCCTTATTGTTAGTAGAAGAATAAATAATTAGAAGGAGATGAGGGAGAAGGATTTTCGAAAATTATTTTTGAAAAAGGGTTAGTGGTTTTCGAAAATTGTTTTTGAAAAAGGTTAGTAGTTTTCGAAAATTAAAATCAAAAATTAAAATAATTAGTTAATTAAAAAGAAATTTTGAAAAAGAGGGAATGGATTTTCGAAAATGAGAGAGAGAGAGTTAGTTAGGTAGTTTTGAAAAAGATAAGAAACAAACAAAAAGTTAGTTAGTTAGTTGAAACAAATTTTGAAAAGATAAGAAGTTAGGAAGTTAGAAAAGATATTTTGAAATCAAATTTTTGAAAAAGATAAGATAAGAAGGTATTTTTGAAAAGATATGATTGAAATTAGTTTTGAAAAAGATTTGATTTTTTAAAATCACAATTAATGACTTGATTCACAAGAAATCACAAGATATGATTCTAGAACTTAAAGTTTGAATCTTTCTTAACAAGCAAGTAACAAACTTGAAATTTTTGAATGAAAACATTAATTGATGATGTTATTTTCGAAAATTATGATATAAAATAAAAAAAAGATTTTTGAAAAATATTTTTAAAATTTTCGAAAATAACTAAGAAAAATGAAAAGGATTTGATTTTTGAAAAAGATTTTGAAAAAGATAAGATTTTTAAATTGAAAATTTGATTTGACTCATAAAAAACAACTAGATTTTAAAAAAGTTTTGAAAAAGTCAACTCAAATTTTTGAAATTTATGAGAGAAAAAAGGAAAGATATTTTTTTGATTTTTGAATTTTTATGATGAGAGAGAAAAACATGAAAAAGACTCAATGCATAAAAATTTTGGATCAAAACAATGAATGCATGCAAGAATGCTATGAATGTCAAGATGAACACCAAAAACACTTTGAATGTCATGATGAACATCAAGACTTATTTTTGAAAATTTTTATATGCAAAGAAAACATGCAAGACACCAAACTTAGAAATCTTTCATGTTTAGACTCTATGGATGCAAAAATGCACATGTAAAACAAGAAAAGATGCAAAACAAGAAAACATCAAGATCAAACAAGAAGACTTACCAAGAACAACTTGAAGATCATGAAGAACACTATGAATGCATGAATTTTTCGAAAAATGCAAGATGAATATGCAATTGACACCAAACTTAAAATCTGACTCAAGACTAAAACAAGAAATACAAAATATTTTTTTGATTTTTATGATTTTATGATTTTTTTGTATTTTCTTTTAATTTTTTTTTCGAAAATCATTTTGAAAAAGAAAAATAAGGATTCCAAAATTTTTAATATGAATTCCAGGAATCTTGTACTCTTATTCTAAAGCTCCAATTTGAGGGTTAGGCATGGCTTAATAGCCGGCCAAGCTTTAGTATGTAACATGAGAGTAATTCATTCAATTTTAAGCCAAAACCTCAGTCCAAAAGAATTTAGACATGGCTTTACAGCCAGCCAGGCTTCAACATGCTTCATGAAATACTAGAATTCATTCTTAAAAATTCTGAAGAAAAATATATTTTTGAAAACAAAATTTATTTAAAAAAAAAATTTTTCGAAAACAAAGGAGAAATTTTTGAAAGATTTTTAAAAAATTTTTGAAAATAAAACAAAAAGAAAATTACCTAATCTGAGCAACAAGATGAACCGTCAGTTGTCCAAACTCGAACAATCCCCGGCAACGGCACCAAAAACTTGGTGCAAGAAATTGTGATCTCAGGTAATGGCGCCAGAAACTCTATACGCACGTCTTAATAAATCGTTTTTCATTCACAACTTCGATACAACTAACCAGCAAGTGCACTGGGTCGTCCAAGTAATAAACCTTACGTGAGTAAGGGTCGATCCCACGGAGATTGTTGGTATGAAGTAAGCTATGGTCACCTTGTAAATCTCAGTCAGGCGGATATAAAATAGTTATGGGGTTTTCGACATTAAATAATAAATAGATAGAAAATAAGGATATAAATACTTATGTATATCATTGGTGAGAATTTCAGATAACGCCCAGCACTCGCGAGTTTGAAGCTCGTCATAGTCATTCAATCCCTGAATTCTACTCGGAATACCACAGACAAGGTTTAGACTTTCCGGATTCTCATGAATGCCGCCATCAATCTAGGTTACACCACGAAGATTCTGATTAAGAGATCTAAGAGATACTCATTCAATCTAAGGTAGAACGGAAGTGGTTGTCAGGCACGCGTTCATAGGGAATGATGATGATTGTCACGTTCATCACATTCAAGTTGAAGTACGAATGAATATCTTAGAAGCGGAATAAGTTGAATTGAATAGAAAACAGTAGTACTTTGCATTAATCTTTGAGGAACAGCAGAGCTCCACACCTTAATCTATGGAGTGCAGAAACTCTACCGTTTGAAAATACATAAGTGAAAGGTTCAGGCATGGCTGAATGGCCAGCCCCCAAAATGAGATCACAGGATCAAAATTACAATCCGGGATGATCCGAAGATGTCAAATACAATAGTAAAAAGTCCTATTTATACTAGACTAGTCACTAGGGTTTACAAAAGTAAGTAATTGATGCATAAATCCACTTCCGGGGCCCACTTGGTGTGTGCTTGGGCTGAGCTTGAATGTTATACGTGCAGAGGCTCTTTCTGGAGTTGAACGCCAGGTTGTAACGTATTTCTGGCGTTCAACTCTGGTTTGTGACTTGTTTCTGGCGTTTAACTCCAGACAGCAGCGTAAAACTGGCGTTCAATGCCCTTTTACGTCGTCTAAACTCGGCCAAAGTATGGACTATTATACATTGATGGAAAGCCCTAGATGTCTACTTTCCAACGCAATTAGAAGCGCGCCATTTTGAGTTCTGTAGCTCCAGAAAATCCATTTTGAGTGCAGGGAGGTCAGAATCCAACAACATCAGCAGTCCTTCTTCAACCTCTGAATCTGATTTTTGCTCAAGTCCCTCAGTTTCAGCCAGAAAATACCTGAAATCACAGAAAAACACACAAACTCATAGTAAAGTCCATAAATGTGAATTTAACATAAAAACTAATGAAAACATCCCTAAAAGTAACTAGATCCTACTAAAAACATACTAAAAAGTAAAAACAATGCCAAAAAGCGTATAAATTATCCGCTCATCAAGACGCATCACTTCTCTGTAGAACGTGACATAGCTCTCCTTGTGCCTCAATGCTGTGTCTTCAGCCAACCTCACAGAACCCGCCAAGGCAATAGAGCTAGCCTTTTCACCCTCCAACTCTTTCTCTACCTTTGCCAACTTCACCTCCAGCTCCTCCTTCAAACCCTTAATCCGATCAAACTCTAACTTAGCATCCTCCATAAAAGATTTTGTAGCATGAACCGGGATATCCTGAGCAGTTTGGAAAAGAGCCACACCCATATGTGCCATCTTCACACTGCTCCTAGTGATGAAATCTAGATGGTGAAGAATGGACACATCATTCATCGGAAGTCGACCATAAGGGGCGATCTGATTGTCAACAAACCCCACAGCATCAAAATCAGGGGCATCGAGATCAAAAGGCTCAACAGACTTTTGTTTCTTCAAAGGAGGACCCGTAGTTTGAGAGGAGGCAACAGCAGAGGATTGGGGTGGATCAACCAAATGAATCGAAGGGGTAGGGATTATCCTCCTTGGACCGGAAGCAACTGAGACTGGTATCTTAGGGGGAACCTGAGAAGACCCCTCCCCAGCAGCCTTGGACGACGCAAGCTGAGCTGCGGTGGCCTTCTTGGCCTTCTTGAATGCCTTCATTGAATCCGAAGTCTTTGCCATTTCTGAAAATTCACAAAAACCGACAGGGCCGAGTTATATACAAAAGACAAAGTAAATAAAGCAAAGAACCAAAGAAAGGAAATCGATCACTACCCAGCTCGGCTCGGAGAAGTGAGGGGTCCCCTAAGAATTTCTTGGTATCAAGATAGGGAGGCTCCCCCCAATTCTCCTCCAACACAGTCACAAAGGCCTGCTCGACCTCGTCCAACATCTCCCATGAATACCTCGACACAACAACATTCTTTTGCCACTCTAAAGGAAAAGTGGGCTCATCATTCTCATCCAGAAAAAAGGGGCAAACTCCTTCAACAGCTCGGACCTTGAAGAAATAGTTCTTAAAATCACGGAACGACTCGTCATACATAGAAAAAACTTTCTTCCCTTGCGAAGCTCGGAAAGAAACCCAGGCAGTCTTTTTCTTCACTACCCCAGGTTTTGTCAAGAAAAACAAATAAAAGAAAAGGGATTGCGAAGCAGAGACGTCAAGTTCACGACACAGCAATTGAAAGATCTTTATAAAGCCCCAAGAATTGGGATGAAGTTGGGACGGAGCTACATTGCAAGACCACAACAGATTGGTCTCAAAACGAGTAAAAGGAATGGTGATATTCATCTGGCCAAAAAAGAAATCGTATGCATAGAAAAAAGGACGGTCTCCAACAACTCGAGTAGAGAAACAAACTCTCTCTTTAGAAGTGGGGGGTACAGGCTCATAATTCTTTTCCTCACTACCACTACTACAAACCCTATGAAATTGCCTAAGCTGCTGACAAAATTTGGAATCAACCAAAGAAACACACAAAAGAACCATTGAATCCACCCAATCAGCCATGCCCTCAGGGACTTGGGAAGATGTCTCAACAATGTTCTTGCGAGAAGACATGAGGTCAACTAGTCCTACAGCAAGAAAAGAAGAAAATAGATTACTAACCCAAACATCTCGGACAAAGTCAAAAACAACCCAAGCAGAACACGACTCAAGCATGCAAACAGATAAAAAGGAAAACCCCAAGACAAGGTCCAGGGGCATCCTTTGGAGGCAGTGACAGAGTAAAGACTCAGGAAAAATCTACAAGGCTAACATCTTGACAAAAACCCTCGACGAAGAAAAAACCCCCTTCCAGACAAACAGCAACACGAAGAGAAAGATAAAGCAAATATAAGAAAGAACGTTATCTGCTACAAAGTCTACCAGTAAAGAAAGTTACAAAAGGCGCAGTCTTTTTTACCAAAAGATTATCAAACAGTTCATCGACCCAAAATTCCAAAATATGAAGGCGACAGTCGCAAACAACAAATTGAGCATAACAACGCAAAAAGATTCAGACTTTCCAGCATGCATTTCAAACGAAAATTAGAGTTTTATCAAAAAACCGAAGGCAAAAAGTAAAGAAGCAGAAAGTAGAAACCAAACCTGGAAAAATAGGAGAAAACCCTGAAAAAAGGTTGAGAGCAGAAGCGACAGGGAGAAGAGCCACCCCTCGAACAGAAAGCCTCACAAAAGTAGGAAACAGAAGGCGAAATCCAGAGTCACCTCTCTTCCACAAGAAGCAATAACCAAGCAATGTCGTAGGGAGAAACTATAAACTCCAGGCGAAAACAAAAAGGGAGAAAGAACAGGGAGGTTACGGAGAAGAGAAACCGTTTTTCCTGAGTGTGAAATTCAAAAATAAAGAGGTTAAGAGAAATGGGGCAATTAAAAACCAATTAATGAAGGTATTAAAGCCTCGCATATTCCCAGAGATAAGAGCGCTAATGCAAAAGCGCGCGCCTTTTAAAGAAGCGAAAGAAAACGTTCCGTATTCAAAAAAGAAAAGCTCTACAAAGATGAAGTCAACAAAATGCTCGATTTCGGCTTCACCAGAGAAGGATCGAAGTCCTAAAACTAAGACTCGACCTCCGAAAAGAAAGACCGAGCTCGAACAGGGGTACTGTTCATACCCTGGGTCAAGCTATCCGACCCGGGATGATTAGCAACAAAGCGACCGACCTCTTCAGGTCAGATCATCCGACCTCTTCTCAAAGAGCTCGGCCAAATCGACAGGAAAGCCCAAAAGGGGCCCAACTTAAGGAACACGACCCAGACCATAAGGCGGCCCAAGCCTATAGGGATAAGGGCGGTTCCCTTGAAGATAAGCTTACCTCACCCAAAGGATAAGATAAAGATAAGATGACTAACTTATCTTATCTAAAAAGGTCACTCTACACCATTATAAATACACTGGAGCACCCACGTATAACTCATACTCTGATTCTACATAAAAAAACCTGCTAACACCCTTGCTAACTTAAGCATCGGAGTCCCTTGCAGGTACCCCCACCCTCCGGTGACGAAGGATCAGCAGTGCAGCTAGTCCCTTAAGTCGGACACGACAGCTCCGGCCGCCACCCACCAGCCGGACACGTCATCTCCGACCAGCATAGAAGATATCGTCCGAGATCGACCCACAGTTTCAGGTAACCCCCAGAATAGATACCAACTCCCAGGCTCAAAGGGAAGAGCTCGACCTACTTCCAGAAGTCCAAGAAAGAGTCCGGATTAAAGAGGAAGCCCTAAAGCGTCGAATGGCTCTGAGATATAATCAGAAGGTAGTCTAGCGAACCTTCACCACCAATGATCTCATCTTAATCCGAAATGATATCGGAGCAGGTCGGTCAGGAGAAGAGAAGCTAGCAGCTAACTAGAAAGGACCATACCGAGTAACAGAAGTACTGGAAAAAGGTTACTACAAGGTGTCTGACCTCAAGGGACGAGAGCTACCCAGGTCATGGCACACCTGTAATCTAAGAAGGTACTATAGTTAGAAAACAATAAAAGATCTTGGGTCAAGGCACACTCTTTTTCCTGAAAAGGTTTTTTAATGAGGCGCCAGGCCGAGATCTAGAAGGGTAAGCACTCATATGTATACACTCTTGTTCATATTTCTATCTTTTATCATCATTTGAATAAAGTTTTTAGATTTCCTAAAAAGTTTCCTACCAAGACGCATTAATCTAAACTCATAAAACGCAAAAATACATCGTCCAATTACGAAGAGATCGGCAAGGTGAAAACCAAATTCATCGTTCGATTACGAAGAGGTCGGCAAGGTGAAAACCAAATTCATCGTCTGATTACAAAGAAGTCGGCAAGGTGAAAGCGATAAAAGCAGATTAATGCAAGAAGTTATAAAAAGCAACCCATAAAAAGCGACCTGACGAGGTCTGACTAAAAATCAATTACTAAAAATAACTTAAGAAGGCCCGACAGAGAAGTCGGACCAAAGAAAGGATCACTAAAAAGGACAAAGACACCTCCAAAAGGTCCGAGCTGCTTCGCTATAAAGGTACAAGTCTTGCAAAAAAGACACTACCTAGAAAGCAAAAGCACAAGTCGAAGACGACGCTAAAAAGTCATCCAAACAAACTATAAAGAAAAGGTTCCTAATCGGAACACTACCTAAAAAGTTATTGAAATGTGACTAAAAAGCCCGGATAACGAAGTCCTACAGGTCGACGTCAGCCAAGAAAAGGCGCAAAGCACAATTTCAAAGAACAAGCCAGAAGGTTGAGAAACAACTTAAGGCTCAAAAGGGGAACAGCTCCGTTCAAACAAAGAAACAAGGCTACAAGGAAGTCGATGACTAAAAAGGTTCTATAAGAACACTAAAAAGTCATCGGACAAGTTAGTCCGGACACCGAAGGATGACCTCGCCCAAACAGAAAGCAAGGCATGATCCAAAAAGGCCAAAAACCCACACTGCAAAAGAGGTCGGATAGGAAAAATACCAAACCTTTATAAAACTCTACAAGAGTTGCAAAGTGATGATGAACATATCAGCAAAAGCATATCTATAATAAAGCATTTAAAGACTCAAAAGGCTACTACTGTAAAGCAGCCTCAGAGTTTTAAGTATTCTGTTTTGCAAAATAAGGTTGCCAAGAAAAGCAACCAAAAGTGTCAGAGAAAGTCAACCAAAGACTTACACAAAAAAGTTCAAAAGTCCACAAATCGGACTATAAAACAAGCACAAGAAAGTTACAAAGGATCTAAATTCTCTCCAGTAGTAGCATCCTTGGCTGAAGGAGGAGGAGCGGTCGCGAGCGGGACGGCATCAACAATTCCATTGGGACGATTTAGGATCTGCACATCGGGATCGGAATCTGGTTGGTCGGCACTATCTTTCCATCCTCCACCACATTGTCCAAGCTAAAAAGAGTCAGGTCGAGCTCGGGAGTAAGAACTCGAACTTGGGCTTTCAAGTTCTCATATGCATCAGTCACACTACCTACCAGATGACCTTGGATCTCAGCATAGTCAGCCTGGGTAGACTCAAGCCTCTCCTTAAACTCCAGCAGCTCGCCATAAGTACGGGTATAGCTCTCTTTGTAATTTTTTGCTGTTTCTCCAGCCAGATTCGCAGCCGCCTCATCAGCGGTAGCCCGGGACTTCTACTTCTCCAAATCCAGATCTATCTTAGCCACCTTAGCATCAAGTTCATCTTTCAATCCCTTAATCCTGTCAAACTCAGTCGTGGCTTCTTCCATAAAAGCCTTAGTGGCACGAACAGAGGATTCCTTGATAACCCGGGAAAGGGCCGCCCCAACATTAGCCACTCGGATACTACTACTCACAACAAAATCAAGATGACGAAGAATTGACACATCATCTAGAGGAATACTACCGTAGGGAGCAATCAGTTCAGTAGCAAAACCCACACCATCAAAATCCTTGGCATTCAGATCATAAGAAACAACAGTTTTTTGGCGTTTTGGGGGAGGACCAGCTACAGTTGCTGCACCAAAAGATGGCCGAATTAGGTCAGAAGGAATTGTCCGAACTTGAGGAGTCGGAATGATCTTCCTCGGCCCGGAAGCATCAGAAGTCGGCTGCTGCACCTGAGAAGATCCTTCTCCCGAAGCCTTTGCTGACAGGTTCTGTACATCCGTCACCTTTTTAGCCCTACGAAAGGCCTTCATAGAATCAGTGGACTTCACCATTTCTAAAAAATGGAACCAGGGAAACAACATCACAAATCCATAAGAGATAAATCGGCAAATAAATAGAAGAAAGCCATTACAAAATGAAGTTGAACACTACCCAGTTTGGCACGAAGGAAGGAAGGATCTCCTAGAAACCTCTTCGTGTCCAGATGAGGAGGCTCTCCCCAGTTCTCCTCTAAAACACCAACAACAGCTTGTTTTAACTCACTCAAGCTCTCCCAAGAGTACTTAACTACTACTGGATCCTTTTGCCACGATAAAGGGAAGGTAAGTTCATTATTTTCATCTAAAAAGAAGGGCCGAGCTCCCTCAACAGTTCGGACCTTGAAGTAATAGTTCTTGAAGTCGCAAAAGTACTCATCATACATAGAAAAAACTTTCTTCCCTTAAGTAGCTCGGAAAGAAATCCAAGCGGCTTTCTTCTTAGCTACCCCAGGCTTTGTCAACACAAAAAGATAAAGAAAGAGAGTTTGGGTAGGTCGGATACCCAATTCCTGACACAACAGTTGAAAATTTTTTATAAAACCCCATGAGTTTGGATGGAGCTGAGAAGGGGCTACATTGCAAGACCACAACAGGTTAGTCTCGAAAGTGGTAAAAGGGATGGTGATATTCAACTGACTAAAAAAGAAGTCATAAGCATAGAAAAAGGGCCGTTCCCCCTGAGTCAAGGGAGGAAAACTAACCTTCTCCTCAGGGTCAGGTGACACCAACTCATAATTCTTCTCCTCGTCCCTATCACTACAAATCCTATGGAACCTCCTAAGTCTCACACAGTACTCGGGGTCAGCGACGGTAACACACATTAAGACTATGGAGTCCAGCCAGTCAGACATGCCGTCAGGGATCTTAGTAGACATCTCAACAATATTTTTTGGGGAAGACATAGGCCAACTATCCTACAGTAAGAAAAAGAAGAAATGGATTACTACCAAACAACTCGGACAAATAAGGAAACAACTCAGACAATAAAAAGTAATCAGCAAGTGTCAAATATGGCAGTAAAAGGGAAACCCCAGGACTCACGCTAAAGTCTAGAGGCACCCTTTGGAGGCAACAACAAGGCAAGAACCCAGAAAAGAGAAGTCGATGCAAAAATCCATGCCCTAAGCCAGCCCTAAATACAAGGAGTTCAATCATCTTTTTTTTTTTTTAGAAAAACATCTCTCCATACAAACAGTGAAGGCCGTCATCATCACAGACCATGCAAAAGATCTACCAAAAGTTCAACAAAAGCCTTACAAAAAGCAAAAAGAGGTCATTCAAGGGTAAAAAGAGACAGGAACAGCGGCAAGCAAAAAGCCTTACAAAAAAAAACTACCAAAAAGCACACATTTTAATCAAACAAAGAGTGACAGGGAAAAAGTCACAACGACGATCAGACGCAAAGATGCAATCTTTTTGCAGAAAGAAGCAAGCTTCTCAAGAGTGAAACTCAAATCAAAATCAAAATACACAACAGCGAGAGCATGCATAAAAGAACGATCATCAAAGTATAAAAGAAGGAAGACCAACCTACCGAGAAAAAGACGATAAATGCTCAGAACAACGACACCAACAAGCCGTTACGAGCGAAGTAAAGGGGAAGCCTAGGGACGTGAAGACAAAGGAAGCAGACGATCAGAGCGCCTCAGCAAATAACCAGCAAAGAGCGAAGAGAAAGGAAAAGAGAAACTGAAAATGATCCTTTAAAATTTAAAATGAAATACAAAAGAGGGAAAAGAAGAAACGGCAAAGGGAAATTTAATGAGTTTTTAAACCCTCGCACGTTCCCAAGAAAGTGTAACGCACGCTACAATCAAAAAAGAAAGAGAGAAACGCTTTGCATTCAAGTAAAAACAAGCTTGCCAGAAGTTACACGAGAAATCAACCAAAAGCTAAATGCCCGAGCACAACTTCCTCAAAGGGGTCAAAGTATAAAAGACACGACCTCAAAGGAAAGATCGAACTCGAGCAGGGGCATTGTTCATACCCTGGGTCGAGCTATGTGACCCGGGTTGACTGAAGACAAGAGCGACCGACCTCTTAAGGTTGGACCGTCACCGACCTCTCCTTAAAGAGTTCGGCCAAATCGCCATAAAGGCCCAAGTAGGCCTAGACGAAGGAGCACAACCCATTCTAAAGGCGGCTAAGCCTTAAAAGATAGGATGGTCCTCCTAAAAGATAAGATAAGATAACTAACTTATCTTAATGCTCACCCCACACCACTATAAATACACTGGAGCACCCAGGTATAACTCATACTCTGATTCTACAAAAAAATACCTGCTCAAAGCCCATGCTAACTTAAGCATCGGAGTCTCTTGCAGGTACCACCACCCTCCGGTGATCCAGGATCAGCAGCACCACCAAAGTCAACAAGTCGGACACGACAGCTCCGACCACCACAGCAGATCTCGTCCAGGACCGACCTTCAGGTTCAGGTAACTCTCGGAACACTAGGTATTTTGGTTCTTTATTTTTCTTCTAGATAATCTTTCTAGCTAATGAGCGGATAATTTATACGCTTTTTGGCATTGTTTTTAGTATGTTTTTAGTATGTTTTAATTAGTTTTTGTTATATTTTTAGTAGTTTTTATTTAAAATTCACTTTTCTGGACTTCACTATGAGTTTGTGTGTTTTTCTGTGATTTTAGATAATTTCTGGCTGAAATTGAGGGACCTGAGCAAAAATCTGATTCAGAGGCTGAAAAAGGACTGCAGATGTTGTTGGATTCTGACCTCCCTGCACTCGAAGTGGATTTTCTGGAGCTACAGAAGCCCAATTGGCACGCTCTCAATTGCGTTGGAAAGTAGACATCTAGGGCTTTCCAGAAATATATAATAGTCCATACTTTGCCCAAGATTTGATGGTCCAAATTGGCGTTCAAAGTCAGCATCAGAATTTCCGGCGTTAAACGCCGGAACTGGCACAAAAGTGGGAGTTAAACGCCCAAACTGGCACAAAAGCTGGCGTTTAACTCCAAGAGAAGTCTCTACACGAAAATGCTTCAATGCTCAACCCAAGCACACATCAAGTGGGCCCAGAAGTGGATATTTACGTCATTTACTCATTTCTGTAAACCCTAGG
>NC_029787.2:25556401-25572023 GCF_000816755.2 Arachis ipaensis
TATTGTATCTTTACCTCATGACACATTACACGTTTCATTTTGTATCTTCTACGGCATGAGTCTCTAAACCCCATGGTTGGGGGTGAGGAGCTCTGCTGTGTCTTGATGGATTAACGCAATTACTACTGTTTTTCCCATTCAATCATGCTTGTTCTATTCCAAGATACCACTTGTTCTTCAACCTGATGAATGTGATGATCTGTGACACTCATCACCATTCTCACCTATGAACGTGTGCCTGACAACCACCTCCGTTCTACCTTCGATTGAGTGTGTATCTCTTGGATTCCTTAATTAGAATCCTCGTGGTATAAGCTAGAATTCATTGGCGGCCATTCTTGAGAATCCGGAAGGTCTAAACCTTGTCTGTGGTATTCTGAGTAGGATTCAAGGATTGAATGACTGTGACGAGCTTCAAACTCGCGAGTGTTGGGCGTTAGTGACAGACGCAAAAGAATCACTGGATTCTATTCCGACATGATCGACAACTGACAGATGATTAGCCGTGCTGTGACAGAGCGCGTTGAACATTTTCACTGAGAGGACGGGAGGTAGCCATTGACAACGGTGAAACCCAACATACAGCTTGCCATGGAAGGAGCCTTGCGTGCTTAAAGAAGAAGACAGTAGGAAAGCAGAGATTCAGAAGATGGAGCATCTCCAAAACCTCAACATGTTCTCCATTACTGCAAAACAAGTATTTATTTCATGTTCTTTTACTTTTTACAATTAAATCTCAGAGTTATTGATATTCTGACTAAGAGTTACGAGATAACTATAGCTTGCTTCAAGCCGACAATCTCCGTGGGATCGACCCTTACTGACGTAAGGTATTACTTGGACGACCCAGTGCACTTGCTGGTTAGTTGTGCGGAATTACAAAAGTGTGATTGTGATTTCGTGCACCACTAGCAGCTTCATGAATTTAGATTAAAGATAGTTTCCTTAAAGATTTGGCCAAATTGCCAAATAGAGGAAAGAAAACGGTTCAAAATTTAAACCGTAAGATTACCATTTTCAAAGCGTATTGGTTTGAACAACCGGCATTTGAGATATTAGCCGCAGAGAGTATCTCAACTTTAGATCAAGTGTAGAACATTCTACTAAGATAATTCAGTCAAGAAAAGTTAGTAGTAAAGATTCCATAGATGAATTTAACTCGACGGTCAAATTCATCGTTGTCGATACAATTTTTGGCTTAGGACACGTTTTTATCTCTCACGGTATATCTTTTCTTTTCACTTATCAAGTCTAAATCCACCTTATTATTTTATGATGAGGTGATTCTTAGATATTTATCAAATTTTTCATCACAGAATTTCTGAGAATAACTATGTGGAGAATCGGGGTGTTATATCCCACCCACCTTACAAAAAGTTTTGTCCTTGAAACTTCGAGTATATCTTAAGGGTTATAAAACCACAAAAGATCCTATATTAACTATCCCAACAACTATCTTCTGCAAGGAAAGATTCGATCCTAAAGGTATTCGTAAATGAAGTCGATGGAAACTCTCCACATTCTCGTGTCACCACGCTTCCACTGCGCATCACACACATCGGGCCATCTTGGATTCATCGTTACCATTCTCGTACTATTCCTATCCCAACGTTTAATATTCGATCGTACTTTTAAGTACAGCATCTGCGTGCCACACAAATATGGTCATCGACGTTTAAAAGTTTTGTGATGGCGGTCTATATGATAATTGCATGTGTTGCGAGAATTCTATATTGATAAATTCATCTACTCACAGTTATTGAGGTCTTATTCATTCCCAATAAGCAACATCAAGGTGATCATCCTTAACATATCAAATTAAGTGTGAATAATTCCTGAACAAGGACTCGTAGACGATCATGCTAAATATATCAATGAGGATACCTAACAGCATGAGAAAACAAAAAGCAGAGTATACAACGAAGCATAGTCAGTCCATTCCCAGGCTCTATTAGGAACGAACTGCTCTGATACCAAATTGTAACGACCCAATTTCTGGCAAGTCCGGATCACTGTCAGTCGTCAGGTGTTACTTCTCAGTTGCCCTATAATACTCTAGAATCGGTAATACTTACTATATATGAGCCTTTTGTACAAACAGAATTACATATGTTAGCTTATTTTTATTATATGCTTTTCTTATTAAACCTGTTAGCAGCAACCAAAAAATCATCAGAGATAGACAAAATAAAATAATTACCAAACTAACGATAAAACCAAATAGCAACAAGATTACAGAAAGCTTTCATACACATATACACCTTAATTTAGTTCATACAAGCTTGACATGCTTATATATATATATACACAACTGACAATTTTGCCGATACCTGGTTCACATAGAAAACTCCTAAGATGGTATCCGGGCTAACAGAAGAAAATAACAAACCTAATCCCTTGAAAAGCTACAAAAGTGAGGGAAAGTAGATTCTAAGGAAACAAAGACTGTCTATCCTATATCATACCATCGCTGAGGCACAAGTCTATAGAACATCATCTCAGGACTAGTCTTGAGCACCTCCTATAGGGTTCGGAATCATATGCTCCTCCGGTGCTTCTCTGAATATAACTCCAGTGGCGGCGACCATGTTTGGATCTCCCATCTGTGGGGGAAAGAGAAAAGGAAGGGGTGAGAACCTATATGGTTCCCCGAAAGGTGACATCGTGAAAACAAATCTCTCTCGTGAAACCTAGAGTTCCGGCTCTATCGTAATAAATCGCTTGCCAAGTCTCTCGGCTACTTCCGTATCGCGGGCTCTGACATAACTCCTTCTTGGCATCTTTCTTTGGGATCAAGGTCATTCTCACGCTATTCTCTATGACTAATATTTCGAGCTTTATTATCTTATTCTAAGATTTGGAGAAAGTTAAACCATAAACTTTTAAAAATACAAACAAGAAACAGAGAATAGAAAATTAACAAGAAGCAGATAGCGCATTGAAGAAAGAATGAACAGTAAACAATCACAATCAAAGGTGCAAACAATTGATGATTCATGCCTGTACCTAGCAAAGGCCATCAGCTCATGCGTCGGTTGTCTACCCACAACCCGACATTACTCAAGGCGAACCCCGAATATGATTTCTTTACCGTGTCAGTTAGGCACAATTATCATTATGGGAGAATCCATGTCAGTTAGGATATCTTGGCATCACGGTAGAAACAGGCTATCAGTTAAACGAACATTCCCGCATTAGCAACCTCAGGCTATCAGTTAGGCGGGTACTTTCGCATTAGCAATTTGACACAAAGACCCGTTCAACATACAATATGCTATCAGTTAGGCGGACATTCCCGCATTAGCAATCTTAGGCTATCAATCAGGCGGGCACTTCCACATTAGCACTTTGGCACAAGGCCCATTCAACATATACTTTTCATGATTCATTATCCATTTCAGTTATCTCTTTCATACATGGCTTCTCATTTTCTTCTTCTTTCATCATGCCTCCGTATCACCATTTAACTCTAAACATTCATAGGGACAACTTATATTCTTATTCACTTTCCTGACTTGTTTAGCCTAATGCCTCTTTGGCGACCAGTCTTCTATTTAACAATTAATATAACGAACATACTCAGATTTGTACAAACTTTATGCCCACGCATTTGTATCAAACTCAAGTTTCACTTGGTTTAAGTTTCAGAGTAGTCTCATTTCCAGAACAAAAGTTATGCTTATTCTATTTGGAGAGGTTTCTATTTGGTTAACCGGTGAACCGGTTAACTTCCAAAGTGCATAATTAATTTTCTAGAATAGCCATGGCTTTGAAATTTTAACTGAATGAATTAGACACCATAGGATTTCATTTGGTTTTAGTTTCATCACAAAAACTTTTCTGCCTTAGGAGATATTCATCAAGAAATTTACTGCTCTAAGTTTGTAAATCCTGTTTAGCCTTTAATGAGCAGTAAAATGTTAAAGCCTATAACTTCTAATCCATAGCTTCTAAAATCCTAAACTTTTGAGGGAACGAAATATACATCATGAGGGTTCTATCAAAACTGGTTGCACTCAATTTGGAGTTTAAGATCAATACCAGTAACTCAAACAAGTCACTGGAATTATCAACGAGTTTCAGAAATTTCATGTCAATAAAACAGTGAACCTTCCATTTTGTAAATTGCATATTTAATTCTATAATAATGGGATTACCCCAAAATTTGGACACACTGTTATTCACATGCCAATCTTTCGACTCTCTTTCAACCCAAAAACCCATTAGAATCAAAAGTTGTGTAGGTTGAAAGTTGCTACTAGATTAATTCAAAAACAAATTTTTCAGCAGAAACCATTTACTTTCAAACATTTTTATCTTCCAACCTACTTATTAGAAAATTCTAAAATTTTGAGAGGATGATCTAACCTCGTCAGGTATTACCAGAGAATTATTACACGATTTTTGAGTGGCTAGATTTTTCCCAGAATTTTGCGCAAGTCGCTGCCTAATTTTAGTAACCATATCGGCAGAATTTGGCTTAGGTTCCAACTAACCTTTTCGGTAAGCTTCACATCACCTCTTAATCATCTTTTTATCTTTATCATGCATAATTTAACATCATAACTAGCATCAATTACTCATAACATCATCAACAATCATCATTCACATAAACACAAACATACAATTACACTAGCCTAACCCCTACCTCAATGGAGTTCACCCTTGCTCAAGAAATCAGTTCTAGTTTTTCTTTATCTCTTCGGTCAAGGCTCTTCCTTGAGCTGGGATTTTGGAAAGTCTTAAAGGAGGATGACAAAGAAGATCATGCTCAAGGAACTCCTAGAATCAAGATGGTGAGGTGAAGATCATATTTGTAGCTTAATGAAGGCTTGATGGAGGTTGGAAAGTTGGGCTCTAAGCTCTCAATCTCCTCGGTTATTCTTTCCTCTAATCACTCTCCATTTTTAGCTTCTAATATCTCTAATTATCCATCTTCTCTTGTTCTCTTGTTAAAGCTTCAGAAATGAGGATGAGCATGTCTATTTATAGTGTGGTGAATGGTGTGGTAGGTTACCACCAAATCAAAGAAGGATGACACTTGTTTAATGGCATGTATCTCTTCATTAATTGCTTCCTAATGACTCATCATTCTTGGCCAACTTGTGGCTGAGGTTTGGTCAGGAAAAATAGAATGGAGGGAGTGGTTTAATTGTGGTTATGTGGCTTAATCTAGGGAGTGGTTTGGTTAAGAAAAATTCGGTTCGGTTTAGGTTTGGTAAGATTTTAATTAAGCTAGGTATTTCGGTTCTTTATTTTTCTTCTAGATAATCTTTCTAGTGGCTTCACGAATTTAGATTGAAGAGAGCTTCCTTAAAGATTTGGCCAAATTGTCAAATAGAGAAAAGAAAACGGTTCAAAATTTAAGCCGTAAGATTATCGTTTTCAAACCGTATCGGTTTGAACAACCGGCAATTGAGATATTAGCCGCAAAGAGTATCTCAACTTTAGATCAAGTGTAGAACGTTCTACTAAGATAATTCAGTCAAGAAAAGCTAGTAGTAAAGATTCCATAGATGAATTTAACTCGACGGTCAAATTCATCGTTGTCAATTCGATTTTTGGCTTAGGACACATTTTTATCTCTCACGGTATATCTTTTATTTTTACTTATCAAGTCTAAATCTGCCTTATTATTTTATGATGAGGTAATTCTTAGATATTTATTGAATTTTTCATCACAGAATTTCTGAGAATAACTCTGTGGTGAATCGGGGTGTTATAATTTGCATCTAGCATCAAAACACAAGCTAGAGACATTACCATATTGGACTCTCCCCAATATTTGTCAAATTTTTCTTTCATTAAGGTTGTCATTTCTCTCATGAAGGAATCTATACACAGATTTAAATTTCAAAGTCATAGATAACATGTTGTAAGTAGAATTCCATCTTGTGGGACAATTAATGATGAGTTTTTTCTCTTTCAAATGCTTGTTCTGAGCAATCTCAACAAATGTTTTAAATCTTGAATAATTAAAATTGACATACTTGACACTTTTACAAAATTTGTGAATAATACCTTTAATTTTACCTAGTCCATCTTGTACCAACAAATTCAGAATGTGTGCACAGCACTTAACATGAAACAAACTACCACCAACATGTAATGAGTTGTTATCTGAAATAGTATCCTTAAGAGCCCTTAAACATGAATCATTATAGGAAGCATTGTCAACAGATACTGAGAAGACTTTGTTTTCAATTCCCTAAGTCTTCAAACACTTAAAAATAGCATCCGCAACATCAATGCTATGCCTAGGAGCAGGTACTTGGACAAAACTCAAAATCATTTTTCTGAAGATTCCACCATGCATCAATAAAGTGACCTGTGATAATCATATATTCAACAATTTGATGGCTTGATCTCCACATGTTAGTTGTCAAATTTATCTTCCTAACACCTTATAACAAAGCCTTTAATTGTTTCTTTTCTGCCTCATATATTGCCAAGCAATCACTTCAAGCAGTTTTGTGGGAAACTTTATGAAATTCAGAATTAACATATTGGAAGCTCCACATCCAAACTTCATCCTCAACAATGCTGAAAGGATGCTCATGAACCATAATTGCTGTAACAATTATTTGTCTCATTTTCTCTTGAGAATATCTTGCACCTGGTATCACAAAGGGATTAACACTTGAATTGGAAGGTTGAAATGGAATTGATAGTTGCTTCTTTTGTGCAGCAACATGCAATCTCCTTTGTAAGCAACTACTAGAATGCCTCCATAAATGTGAAGTACTAGCTCCTTTTCCGGCGTAAAAAAAACATAGATTTGCAATACTTGTAAATAGCTTTTATACCTTCAGAACTTTTAACTTGATCAAAATCGTCTCAAATTGGTGAAATCTTTTTTTTTGTAATAACAGTTTCATTACCACCATTTTCATTTGTAACTTGATGATTTGTAATAGTTGTTGTCTATATTGGTACTGATGTAGTTGTCGATGTTTCTAATAGTGCAATTTTAGTATCTATTGTTGGCGTTGTTGGTACTGACTGATTAATTTTTTCTCTATTTAAAGAAATAGAATTGGTCAATGAATCACCTGGAGTTATAGATTCAGCCATTTCTAAAACCTATCGTAATACCTAAACAAAAATTAACAAACAATATTATCTCATAATTTTATTTTTTACTTTTATTATATCAATGGCATAAAGTAAGAACCTTTTAATAAAGAAAAAATTGATAAAGTATTATGTTTGAAAAAGTAGAAATAATATCACAACACAAATAAAAAATCGAACTTAAAATAAGATCTTTGACAGAATAAAACTCTAATTGATGAAAAATAATTAACATTATAACAACAAATATAAAAAATAATAAAATAAAAAATAATGACATGAGGAAGAAGAAAAAATACATACCAAACAAAAGAGTCAAAAGAAGAGAAGATGAAGAAGGTAGTAGAAAAGCGTGTAAAATGGAAAAGAAAAGAGAGAATTTTGTGGGAATATATTAAAAGTGTGTATGTTTGTTTTTTTATTAATGTGGAGGGAAGATTTTTTGAATTATTTTATTTGGCTGATTTTTTATTTTCTAGCATAAAAGATTAAAGATATTAAAAAAATAAAAAGAGAGAAATGTTATTTGTACACCAAAATCAGCCACTAAAATTAGCCACCAATGTATTTGTGTATAAATACATGTGGTTTAATTTATTTTCAATGTGTATTTATATTCCAGCATGTATTTTATACTGGTGGCTAATTTTAGTGTACACATAGCATAACCCAAATAAAAAATACACATATATAATTAAAGAGATAAATGACGTACTGAATAAAGGTATTTAAATATTATAAATGACTCAAATTTATCTTCTTCTAATTACATTTTTACTAGTATATAAATGACCTAATAAACCTATTTTCTGGTCAAACCTAACCTTTTTCCAGTCTTAATAAAGTATGTGCATATCATTTATTTTAATAATAGAAAAGTATCTAGCAATGATCTTGCTTTAATTTTACTTTTGGGGTCTATTATCACGTCAGTTATATTGTTATTTAATTATATTAGTGATTTATTAATATTTTTATTTTGTTTATTTTATTATTGACAAATTATACTCTTATTATCAATATATAATACCAAAGACTTTAGAAGAGTTCTTAGTATCTCCAAAAGAGATTTTGAGTGTTGCAGATTTTCAATGAAATGAATACGGTATAAGAATATTGAGTATAATGTAATTCTATATTGATACAAGTTCAAGTGAAATATATGATGACAATACAACATACAAGTTTACTAGTTAAAAAATATCGTTAGAGTTGGTTTGGCCAGCTTGATCATCCTCTTTGTTTAATACGATATGACAACAACTGAAAATTCACTTGAAGTGTTATGAGAACTTTCAATTCTAAAAATTTTTTGTACATGACGAGTTACTTGTTTTCACTAAAATTTATGTATGAGACTATTACTAGTTAAATTATAAAACAATACTATTTGCACGTTTGAAAAGCATTATAGGTGAGATATACACGAATTCATTCATTCATCATCTAGATTATTTAGATATAAAAAATTAAAAAAATATAAATTAAATATGTTAGATTTGATTGAAATTAAAAAAAAAAAAGATAGTGACTAAATTTAATGTAGTACGTACAAATTTGGAGTTGTGATATAATAGGTTGGGACTATGTAGAACTAGCAGGTGCCTCTAGAGGTTTATTGTTAACGTGGAATGATTCAATGATATGCTGTTTAAACATTCAAATTGTTATAAAGGGGAGGATTGGTTGGGTGTTGAAGAATTGCTAATAAAAAATAACTTTAACTGTGCTTTTTGTTTAGTGTATGGAACGCATGTGCAGTGTAACAGCCTAGACCACCCGCTAGCATGATATTGTCCGCTTTGGCACACAAGGCCTCACGATTTTGCCTTTGACGATAGGGATGATAGCCAAAGTCCCCCACACTCACTCGTCATGCTAGGGAGAGGTATCCACACCCTTATAAGGCATGCTTCGTTCCCCTCCCCAACCGATATGGGACCTTACAATCCACCCCTAAGGGAGCCCAACGCCCTCGCTGGCACATCGATCCGGACTTCGACTCTGATACCATCTGTAACAGCCCAGACCACCCGCTAACATGATATTATTTGCTTTAGCAGACAAGGCCTCACGGTTTTGCCTTTGACGATAGGGATGATAGCCAAAGCCCCCCACACTCACTCGTCAAAACGCGTCATGTTAGGGAGAGGTATCCACACCCTTATAAGGCATGCTTCGTTCCCCTCCCCAACCGATGTGGGACCTTACATGCAGAGTGAAAAACTGGTGATATGGGAGGAGTTGAGCTATATTGTGGGGTTATGTCAGGTTTCGTTTAGTTTCATATAGAAAACTTTAACGAAGTACTATGGGTAGAGGAAAGGAAATGTGCAACTAGTCTACCGGTATATACGGAAGAATTGAAGGATTGGGTCCAAGATTTACAGCTAGTGGATTTACCTCTTAATTATTGGAAGTTCACATGGTTTAAAGGTCGATCTTGTAGTTGCATTGATAGGGTTCTAGTCAGTATAGAGTGGCTTGAGGAGTTCCCAGATACTCAGTTGAAAGGAGGACCTAGAGGTCTATCAGATCATTGTCCGTTGATTGTAAAAGGTACAAGAATTAGTGGCAGCCCAAGACCATTTCAAAGTTTAGATTCCTGATTTACACATGAAGGGTTTCTGAGGATGGTGAAGGATGAGTGAAGGAACTTGGGTGATGATTAGTTCACTAATAAGCTGAAGGCCTTGATGGTACCGATAAGAGTATGGCATAAGGACAATCTTGAGAGCATGGACAATAGGATAAAGAAGTTTGAGGAAGAGATCAAGAAAATTGATAAAATAGTTAGTATTGGTACTTATGACGGAATGGTGGAGGCTCGACGGAAGGCTCTGGTGAGTTGTTGTGCGAAGTGGTATGTTAGAAAGGAGATTCATTGGAAGCAGATGTCTCAATCTCAGCATGCTAGGGATATGAACAAGAATATTAGATACTTTCATAACCTAGTATCGGCTAGAAGGAGGAACAACATAATTGATGCTCTGTTAATCAATGGAAGGTTAGTGCGAAACTATGCCAGAATAAAGGTTGCGATTAGAGGATTTTATAAAGAGTTGCATCGATAGGAATATGCTCCTACGATTGGGTTCCGTGATGGGTTGGTAAAGCAAATTGATGAAGAAGAGGCAGCAGCATTAAAGGTATTTCCATCGTCTGAGAAAATCAGAGAGGTAGTTTGGAATTGTGAGTCAACTAAAGCTCCATGTAGTGATGGATATAATATGAACTTCATTAAAAAATGTTGGGATGAGATTGGCCAGGAGTTTACTACAGCAGTGTTGGAATTTTTCCAAAGTGCTAAGCTACCAACGGATGCTAATGTAACATGGGTGGCACTAGCTCCAAAATTTGTGGAAGCTAAGAAAATCAAAGATCTTCAGATGATTAGTATGGTTGATTGTGTGTATAAAGTGATATCAAAATTATTGGTGAGAAGAATGAGGTTAGTGATGCCAGGATTAGTAGAGGAGACACGGTCTGCATTTGTGAAGGGACAAAAAATACATGATGGTGCCCTTATTGCATGTGAGATGGTCCAATAGCTAAAGTTGCGCAAGAAGAAGGTGACAATTATCAAGTTAGACTTTCAGAAAGCATATGACAGTGTTAGATGGAGCTTTGTGAATATTGTGCTACAAAAGATGGATTTTGGTCTCAGATGGAGGACATGGGTGAAGGAATGTGTGACCACAGTGTCTATGTTGGTTTTGATTAATGGGCCACTATCCAAGCCATTCAAGATGGAGAGAGGTCTTAGACAAAGAGATATATTATCTCATTTTCTGTTTGTTCTTGTCGTTGATGTATTGCATAGGATGGTGAGTGAGGCACTTAGGAATGGACGCGTTTCTCCACTGCTGATTGGGAGGGACAACATAGAGCTGTCGCATCTCCAGTTTGTAGATGACATAATCTTATTCTACCCCCAGGAAACAAAGACAATTAGGAATTATAAGAGGTTTTTGTGACTTTTTGAATTGATGTATGGCCTAAGTATTAACTTTGATAAGTCAAACTTGATTTCAGTTATTTGTAAGCAGAAATGGGTGATAAATATGTGTGGTCTGTTAGGATGTACGGAAGTTGCTTTACCTGTTAGGTACTTAGAAATTTCTCTAGGTGTAAATCTGATCCTCGGTTGGTGAAGACCTGGAAACCGATTATAGACAAGGTGGAAGGCAATCTCAGCTTATAGAAAGCAAAGACTCTCAACAAAGCTAGCAAGCTAGTTCTAATCAAATATGTACTTAATAGCTTGCTGGTCTACTACTTAAACTTGTATAAGATACCAAAGCCGGTTGCAGAGAAGTTAATTGGGTTACAGAGAAGATTTTTGTGGAGTAAAGAAGATGAGAACAATGGCATACTGATAAACCATTATTTTATGATTTATATTGTGTTTAATTGAGTGGTTTTATCAATTCTTTACCTACTTATTCATATGAATTTCATGATTTTATAATTCCTTCCTAGTATTTTTTATGGTTGAAAACTTGCTTCCTAGAAACCTTTAATTAGTACATTTTAACTCTCTTGTATACCATTCGATGCTGTGATCCGTGTGTTAAGTGTTTCAGGCTTCATAGGGCAAGAATGGCTTAGAGAATGGAGAGGAAGCTTGCAAAAATTGGAAGGAACACAAGAAACTAAGGAGATGACCAGCGAACACTGATGCGAGCGCATGGCTCACGCGAGCGCACAAAATGAAGAAATCGCAGCGACGCGAACACGTGCCTGACGCAAACGCATGGATTGGAATCTGCACGAATGACGCAAACGCGTGGACGACGCGAACGCGTGACAAGAAAAATCGCTGAATGACGCGAACGCGTGGACGACGCGTATGCGTGACCTGCGCGATCTGCAGAAATTACAGAATACGCTGAGGGCGATTTTGGGCCGCGTTTTGACCCAGTTTTCGGCCCAGAAACACAGACTAAAGCTAGGAAACATGCAGAGACTCAACACGCATCCACACACATTCAGATACATTGATATTAGGATTACTCTTAGCTTTAGATCTGAATCTAGATTAGCTTTACATTGATAGTTTATGCTTTTGCTTTGGATTTTGGATGCTGAAAAGTCATTATCTCCGTCGAAGACACTACTTTAATTTGTTTCCTTATTCCTTTACTTTTTCAGTTGATCATTGATCCTATTCAATTAAGTATGTTACATTTTGGATTTATTAATATATAGAGTTACTTTTACTTTTAATTAATTTTAATTCTCTATTTTATTTTATTTAATTTATTATGTCTTCTTATATTTTTATGAGTATTAAATCCGTGTCCATGGAGTAGATTCTCTACTTGACATGGGGGTTGATTAAGAGGAGACATTTGAGTTGGAATGCTCAAGTGCTTAATTAAATTGGACGTTGTTGGCTAATTCTGTATCTACTAACGCTAGACCTTCCCAAGGGAGAGGACTAGGATTTGCGGATAAGAGTTAGCTCAATCACTTGGCTTTCCTTTATTTAGTAAGGGTTAACTAAGTGAAAACAACAACCTCTTTACACGACACTTGAGAAGATTCCAACAAGGATAGAACTTCCAATTAATTATTCCCCCAGTCAAGGCCTTTTAATATTAATAATAATTCTTAGTTTATTGCTTTAATTTACAATTATTTTAATTATTCATTATCCAACCCAAACCTTCTGGAAAATTTCTGATTAATAAATTAGCATTCTTTCCTGCAACTCGTTGGGAGACAACCTGGGACTCATACTCCCAGTATTTTTAATTCTAATTTTTGTGACAACCCTTTTTAAATTGAGAAGGCGGGTCTTAGCTGGTTGAGAACTGTACTTGCAACGCATTTCGTTTATTAATTTACACTGCAACCTTATCAAGTGCATCATCCAAATCTGGCTGCAGATTTTGAGCTAAAAACTGCACTAATCAACTTGATGTCCAAGTTTCATGGCTTACCTGCTCAAGAGCCTATTAAGCACCTTAGGGATTTCCAGACAGCATGTTCTACTGTTAGGCGTAATGGTGTAGATGAAACTTCTATTCTGTTAACTGCCTTCCTATTTTCTCTTGAGGGAAAGGTAAGGGAGTGGTACTACTCCCAACCTGAAGCGACCGTTACCAACTGGGATACACTCAGGAGAGAATTTTTGGAAAAATACTTTCCAGCTGAAGTCACAGATAGACTGAGAAAAGAGATCTCCTGCATTGTTCAAGGTGACTCAGAGACTCTCTATGAATACTGGGAGCGTTTTAAGAACCTTGTAGACGCATGCCCCCATTACATGATTGACAGACTAGTGTTGATCAGCTACTTCACTCAAGGCATGAACCCCCAGGATAAGACTACACTGGATGGTGCTAGTAATGGTTCTATGAAAATTTACAGGACCGCAGATGAAGCATGGCAACTGATCAGCGACTTAGCTGAGTCCACTAGGAATCACAGGCAGAGGCGCAGCCATTCAAAAGCTGTTGTAGAGGTTTTCTCTAACATTGATACTACTGCTCTTACACAGAGTATATGTGAAATGACCAACCTACTGAAGCAAATGCAGTTGAACCAACCTACTGAAAGAATTTGTTGAGTATGTTGTAAATGTAGATGTGTACTTAAAAAAATTAAATGTGCACAAATTTTCAAAAGGGTGTGAAATGTAAGTAAATTGAAAAATAAGAGAATAGAAAAAAAATTTAAGATAAGAAAAAGTGAAAAAAGAGTGAGCGTTTAAATAGAAGGAGTTAATATTTAAGTATAAGAGAGAGTTTTGCGAGAAAGCAAATAGTGAAAGAGATGAATTATTGAGAGAAAAAAATTAGAGTAATAAACATATTTGTGAGAGAAATCTAAAAAATTCTAATTTAGACAATAGCACATTAGTGTCATTTTATTATAAAAAGTCTTTAATTTCTCATATCTAACTATGAATTTCCTAGTATTTTCATGTCAATTTTTCAAGGTTATTGGTACGTTTTGAAGGCATTATTGTCGCCGAAAAGAGAGAAAGACAACAAATTTCATACTTTAATGAGAAATTACATGAAACAAGTCTCAAGTATTTAACATATGAGAAGATGTTATCTATTTTATATTTGATAGTTCAAGAGATATTGAACACGAGACATTTAAAATGGACTAAGTTGCTCGATTATTTTTCATATGTGATTGAAGGTAATAACAATGTGATTATTAACCAGTTGTCCAAAAAGTATAATTTATCACTATTCTTACTCCTAATTTATTAGAATTTGGTTATATGAAAAATTTTTATGCAACTAAATCTGATTTTTGTTCTATATCAAGTGATTGTGAGAATATTGATTTAAAGTGACATAGTGGAATAAAAAAAAAATCATAAGTTTGTTATCTATATGTTTTTATTGGCTTCATAGATGTAGGAGCATTGAAAAAATTTATTCTGATTTTATTGTATGTAAAGAAGTTGAATCTAAAATTTTTTTAAATATATTGTGCATTTTTTTGTTTATTCATACTCATAATTAGATTGATATTTCTATAGATTTCTTACTTGCCTTGCTTAAGATTAGTGAACATAAATATAGCATTATTTTTACTATAGACAGATTTAGTATAATGATACATTTAATTGTATGTCAAAATATTAAAGATTTCACACATTGTTGAATTATTTTCAAAAGAAATTTATTATGTGCTGACTTATGCTAGTGTTTTGGATGATCATATCTTTTATGTTAAAAGTAATTTGGATAATTATTTATAAAATATTTAGTTTTCTTATAATTGTGCAATTTATAACTCTATTGATTGTCATTCTCTTGAAATTGTGGATGATTTTAACCGTTGGACTATTTTGATATGATATCTTTATCTTTAAATGATGTTATTTTAGATGGTAAAAGTAAGATTGAAAGAGTTAAATTTATACACACGAAAACTCATAACATAGTAAACACGAAGAACATAGCAATTATTTAGTGAGTAAAAAAAAAGCCATAAAAATATAATCTTCGAACGAGATTAGATTTGGATTAATTAAAGAAAAAAGAAACTTCTTATTCAAAGAAAAACTATGTTTATTATAAGAGAAGATGGTCCATTCTAAGTATTGGAGAGTATCAATAACAATACTAGTAACATAAATTTAATTGGCGAATACTATATTTTAGCTGTGATTGATATATCTAATTTTTCTTCTTTTGATATAAGTGTAGATTCGAGGACGAATCTTTTTGAAAAGGAAAAAGATGATACATGTTCAAAAAAAAATTTCAGTCATTTAAGGACTAATGGACATAATGGTAATTTTTTCATGTTTTAGCATCTTATTACTAGAAGAATTATATTATGTTGGCCTTGAAGATTAAGAAGACTAAAAATTCGTTTCAAAATTAATGTGCTGACTTGGTGGCACTTATACATGAAAAATGCATTAATAATTTGTTAAAGAAGAGAAGACATAGTTCATTAGATTAAGTGAGGACAACAAAAAATTCAAGAATTCTTTTCAAATTCATAGGGAGGCGGTATCCTATTAGTACTAAATTTAAATTTATTTTATTTAAAATTAAATTTGATT
>NC_029787.2:25572078-25582664 GCF_000816755.2 Arachis ipaensis
AATCTGATTTAAACTAATTAACAAATCTTAGGTATTAAATATTTAAATCAAATATAACCTAATTTAAAAAGATCAAATATGATTTAGATTAGTTAAGATTAATTTTGTAATCATATCTTTAGATTAATTTCACATTTTATAGCTTTATTCTAAGAAGATTTGATCCACTTTTTAGGTTGATCAATTAGGAATCTATTAAGTAAGTTTATAAGACATTTTATGGAGGTTGATCAATTAGGTTGTGCACGAATTTCTATACATTCAAGTAGGTGAATAATTTGCTTTGTTTGTTGACACCTTTTTACATGCGCACAACTTTTATTGGGCGTAAAAAATAGACAATGTGATTTTAGTATTTTACCATTGTCCAACGTGTGATAAGATAATGCTAGCTCATTCTTTCGCTTACCGTGTCACTGCCAAAAAAGGTTAAGGAATAGTACCCGGAGATTAACGAGTTTGGTTCACCGTTCAGAAGCTAAAAAAGCAGTTTATCCCATCGTTAACGAGTCAAGTACGAAGGAGTTACGGCTTTACTCAACCCCGCCGAGCAGGGAAGTGGAGGTACCAGTGTTGCAAGATCACTCTTTTGCTACCCATCCGTAACTCAATCACTCCGACAATCCCCATCTTCTTTTTCCAGCGATGCCGGAGCGAGACGACAAAGGTTGGGACTTCTACCTCCGAACGCTCTCCAACAGCTCCAGAGACTCCAACACTGCCAACGACCCCGCTTCCGATCCCTCTCTTCTTCATTCCGTAACTAACTCTTCCCCATATTTCCCTCTTTCGTAACAAAATTATTATTTAATTATTTCTTACTTTGTTTTTCTGAATTTTGATTAGGTGAAGAAGCTTTACGAAATTTGCAAGTCTAAGAATTCGGAGGACTTGGTAGCTAGGGTTTATCCGCATGTTAACAAGATCTTCCATCGAGCCGTCGCTTCCCGTTCTCAATCTCGAACCTCCAACGGCCTTCTCTTATTGGTTTATCTCCATTCTTTTATAATTCTTTCTTTATTATCATCACTTGATTTATCTTTTTGAAAGCACTTCGGATAAAAAACTTACGATTTTTCTTCCTTTCGTTCTCATTTCTTAGGCAATTCTTCAGTTTTTTCTAGACTTTGGAGAGGTTGTTCTTCATGATGCTGATCCTAGTCTTAGGACATTTTTTCGTTCGTGTTTGAGCAGGTGATTCTATATATTTTGATATATTTTCGTTCGGTTTCAAATTATATGGATAGTTATGCATGTGGTTTAATTCTTATTTTCTCATTAACGATTCAAATGCTGCATTTCACTCTATCTGAAGTCTTAATAATGGGAATGGAAGGGAGGAAGAGGGAGTGAATAGATTCTCAATGATTTTCAGGGACTTAGGCTTTCTACTTTTAGCTTTATTTTAGGAAGTTATCATCAAAACAGGGCTTATTACTCTTGTGACATATTTGTATCCTATTGCAGAGAGTTTGCTGATCCGGTTGTGGCAGAAGCAACTGTCGAATNTTTCAGTGTTTTCGAGCGAAAAAGAAGAGAAGCTAAAGGGTTTTGCTAACAAGAGTCCTAATGACACTAGTTAAGGATACCACAAACAAGATTTTAAATGGAAAATATAATTTTTTAAGTTTTCAATCCATTGAATCCGATGCTATTAAATTGAAACAGTCAAAGCCTTCTTTTTTAACTCTCTTAACCAATGCCTTAGGACACTGTTTGGCTAAACCTTAGAAGAAAATCGCACCTAAAGTTTTCCCAGGCAGTAAATTAAGAAGTTTGGTATGAGAAAATAGTTACTTGACAAAATGAGTATTATTTGTTATATGCATACTATTTTAGTTATAGAATCCTGGGTATGGCAGAAATATGTCACTGTTTGATTCAATTTTCTGATCTACAGTTTCTATGCCCATCTCCATATGTTTAGCTTTGGAAAATGGAGACGGGTAGGTTTCTTGATTCTAGAATCTAAGTTGAACTGTGAAAAGTTCAATCATATTAACATCTTGATTCTTGAGCATGTTCCCTTCTGCCTTTGTAACATTCTTCTTGTAGACTTATACCAGAATTCCGCTATCTGAAATTAGCTATCATAATTCATTTGGCAGTTTTTTCCTTTGTTGTTGAAACTGATCGCTTGGAATGGTGAAAGGTATGCATTCTTTCTTTCCTTTCTTTTTTCTTTAATTTTTTTTAATTTTATTTTGCGCTACGTGTGGGTGGGAGGTTAACCAACGAATTCCAACATATTCTGAATGAATAAAGACAATGGAGACAAATGGACCATTGATTTGCTGATCTAAGCTCTATTGCGTGCATCTTGATCAGTTGATCTTAAAATGATAAAAACAAAGTATTTCAAGTAGGTATGACAAAAATCAGATTAGTATCTTCTTAAAAGGTTGATAAACATTGAAAAAGAAATCTGTTTAACTGCATATTAGAAGAAATTAACGATTGAACTTTATCCTCAATTTTCAAGTATGACTGGAATAAAATATGATTGGGTCTTAATGGCATATATAGCTCTTCTTAAAAGGTTGATAAACATTGTAATTCTTTTATTATTTTTTGGAGTGTTAGGGTGTGCCTATTATTGGACCAGTTTTTGATAACTAGTTTTGCTGGTTTTGGTCGATGTAAGAACCAAGTTATTGTTGCTTTAGGCTGTCCATGTTACTCTTAGATCCATTTTGTTTGGAGTGTAACATTTATAGCTTCAAGGAAAATTCTTTGGGATAAGATTACTTGGTGAAAAGCTGAAGGTCTTTTTACCCTTACAATCATTGTTAAGGACTGTGTGGCTTTGCTATGTTTATGTTCGCATTTTGGTTCTCTTTGATTATTTATTTATTTTGGGTAAAGTATATTTTTTATCTTTGAAGTTTTCAAAAAGTTTCTACAATACCCTTGACGTTTAATTTGTTTCAATTTTGTTTCTTACATTTCAAATAAGTTTCGATTTTACGATTGAGGTTAAATTTTTTACAATTAACATATGGTCAAATTCATTTTTACGAAATTTTCTCCTAATAAGATCGACATGATCATCACCATCTCACTTCCACCTCTTGCCTTCAACCCACACTCAGCTACACCACCTCCCCCACCCCCCACCATCATTATCTCATCTTCACCTCTCTCCCCTTCACCCCACCCTCATCCTCACCACCACCAAAAACAGCAAGAACAGCAATAACAACAATAGATTCAACACAGCTTAACAACAGATTCAACAACAATAGATTCAACACAACTCAACAATAGCTTTAACAAAAATTCCAGTTAGATATTTCCCCTTCCATAGAAGCTAGATGCCTTACCCTTCTATTTGATTATTCAATTACTAAAATATTTTCCCTTCCCTTACAGTCAGTCCCCTTTTTTACATGTTGAAGGAATCTTGCTAAAATGAAAAGAAGCTTAAAGAAACATTACATAGATATTTCACGTAACTTGTATGTAGTTGCATTCTGTTAGTGTGCCTAATAGAGATTTTGACAAACAATTGTTACACCCACTTTTGCAGATTAGAGAAACAATTTTCGAAAGCTTTCCCTGGATTGATGTCACCTGGATCATTTATTCCGTTATTCCCATATTTAATAGACTTGCCGAGTAAGTTCATATGACCATTCATGTATTGTTTACTTCTACTTTTTCATAGAAAAATGTTATAACTTATTTCTCTTGTATGTTAATGACCTGTTGAGTACCTAACATAATCCTCTTCCTTTATGAAATATGAGTCTCTATATAAAGGCTTGCAACAAGCATGGCATACGTACAGTTGAAATTTTATAATAATGAATTGGGTCATGGATGTGATAAATGCCTTTTCAATAAAGAATTCATGTGGAAAGCTTTGCGTGGATAATTGTGAATTTATGAGTTGCAAGGGGAGTATAGAAAAATTGGCAGCATAAGGTGTCAACGATCAAGTGATAGTGATTGTAGGGTGCAAACCAAAATAACTATATGTAGGATGCCCAAACAAATAGGATAGCAAAAAATACAATTATGCATTAAGGAATAAGAAGATAAAGTTTTGGTCATGTAACAACAAATTAAAGAAAGTAGAAACATCAGTTTTCGCATGCTACTTAATGGAGAAACATAACTCCGTTTCACTTAGATTGTCTAAACACTAGTGAGAACCAAAATTAACCCTTTATTGTAGAATTCGGGAGTTTAAAGTAAAGGAATTATTGAAAAAGTAAATATTGGAGTTGGACCAAAGGGTGTTAGTTAGTTGTGTACCTTGAATCAGATGGAATCCTATGCATAAATCTAAATGGGTAAATACCTTAGCATAATAAAAGAGAGACTAATAATAAGAAAAATGGAATCCTATACATAAATTGAAACAGGTAAATACTTTTACTTCTTAAAAAGGCTATCATAAGAAACACTTAACTTCCATGCATCGGCACAATTACATGATCTCTTACATTTTATTGCCTTTTTTGCCCCCTAGTTCTGGTAGTGGCATTGGAGAGGGTGGAAAAAAGCTCAGGACCACTTATTGGAAATAGCATAGCTTCGATTCAGCAGAATACTGCTCCTAAGGTAATCTTCAATAAAATAAAATTTTGGAAAACAAAAAGAAAAGAAAAGTAGAGTCATTCTTACCTAAATTTGAAATTTAGGTGAATTTGGCACTTTTTTAATGCAGATGCTACTTGCCCTTATGGATGAAGCCTACACTGGTTCAACAATAGAAGATGGTGGAGGAGATTTTGAATCTGACGATAACAGTGCAATTGATGTATCTGATCCTTTGTTCCTCGAGCTTTTAAAGGATGAAAATGATGGTATCGCTGTATGGTTACCTTCTATCTGTTAAATATTATGTTTGCAGTATAATTTTAGGATGGTTCTTTAGCATTAAGCTTCTTTTTGTTTCTAATGTAATTCTATTTTATGCCAGGAACGTCCTTGGTCATCTCCAGTGATGGCAACTCTATTGCAGGCTGCTGCTAATAGTCCTTACTCTGATAGGCTGAAAGCAGTACTTAGCATGGCACCCCATCTTCTTGATGTTTACTTCTCTATAGCATTGCGTGATGTCAATGACTGTAAGTTTTATTCAATTTCAATGTTCATTTAACCTGGTATTGGTGCATTACACTGGGATCGATGAATTCTGTTGTGGGAAATATATTCATGATCTTGCTGCTTTTACAGCTTTCTTCCTCTTTTAAATTTGCAGCTCTGATCTGTGCATTGATTCCCCTTCTTATGTCAAGATTTGCTACCATATTTCCGGATAAAGTATTTTCTTATGAGGTACTGACTATTTCTTCTCTTATGATTATGACACACTGTTAGAATATCTGTTGAGAACTGGCATCTGACAATACATGAAGCTGCTTTTCTAGTTCTGTAGAGCACAGACCAGTCATTTGTTATTTAGCTTTCTGTAGGAGTACCTTGTGGTCTTAAAGAAAATTGTATTCTCACAGTTCTCATTAATTTCTTATTTCCATAAATGTCTGGTTTTGTGACTCTTCACTTGAACATCTAAATTTAGTTACCACAATGCGTTGGAACCCCCCTTGTGTGACTTAGGACACTTCCACTTTTGGTTACCCGATGTCAATAAGAATTTCTGTTTTATTTTTTATTTTTTTGAATTTTAACTTACTACATTATATTCTATTCTACTGTGCCTTCAGGTCCGAAACCGGCTTTTGGAGTTTATGCTTTCTACTTTTCAGCATTCTCCAAACTTCATTGCTCTTCTAAAGGTATCTTTCTCACAATATAGTATGTTTTATTTTTTCTTTATGCCAAATATAGTTCAGCCCTTAATTGGGTTTCTACATAGATCTCCTTGCAATAGCATACACTGATTGTGCTATGTGAGAGGTGATAAAAATATGGTAAGAGACAAACTTGAAAGACATCCAAATGGGCATGGACATATATCACAAGTATAAGCTTCAACGTCAATGCTTTATCCGATTAGGTGGGATCTGCTACATGGGTCAAACGACGTTATTATGCCCTATTGTGTATCATATTTGTAGTAAGCCCGTGAATGCTTAGTGTTCACCACCTCATTCAGATATGATAATTGCACTCATCTTTGATTAATTGGCTTGAATTCTATGGTTTAGTATAAGCTTCAATCTTGCCTTATTTTCTTTTACTATTAAAAATTGTTTTGAAGTTTAAAATAAACTCATTATTTGTGTGTTACTTCTTTTTCCTTTTCAAAATTTAAACGACCATATATGTGTCGTGTTCTGCCACATTGGAGTCAAAAATATGACATTGATAGATTCCAAGTGTCATAGAAGTTTGATATTGACATAATCTATACGTGTACTTGACACCATTATATGCTGCTCATACACAATTTTCCCCCTTTTGGGATGTGCCTTGTGTGGTTGTGCCCCATATTGCTATTTCTTAAAATTGCATTTTTATATTTAAAATACTGTTACGTATTCCTTTAGTGCTGTGATTTCACTTACCATTTCTGTTTTGCGAAGCTTATGCTTGTATGATTTTATTCCAGAAACCTATAATGGACAGACTTGGAGAAGCTTATGACAGCCCAGAAAAGGTTAGCCTGCAAATATTTTAACTATTTCCCAGAGAGGGATGCAACAAAACAATTAAGGGTTAAGAATTCATTGGATTTACTTTAGACAGAATTGGCATTGCAATTATGCTGGGCCATTGGAGAGCATGGTGGAGGTGGTGAATCTCACAAAGACGAAGCTCGTGAGCTTTTTGAGAGTTTAGAACTCCTTTTGTATGAAAACCTTTCCTCTAGGTATGGATGTAGGATAAACTTGCTGCTTCACGTGCAATGTTTCTTGGGTACTTGTGTGATGATGTGATCTACTTTCTTTACCTGGAAGTCGTCTCGGCATGACACAGGAGGTGTCCCTTGGTCCTGATAAGAATAACTACAGACGGTCATCACAATCGAGGCTTCTATGTTTTGTTATAACAGCCATTTCAAAGCTTGCTACACACCATCGCGAATTAGCACCAAGAGCACGTGTATCCTTGGGCAAGGTATTTCAGTGGTTTCATAAAGCAAAGCATAAGAAGGATTTAGCAATTTTCTGCCCTCTAATTAAGGGTCTATATCCCAGGTGGCCCGTTCTCGAATTTCAGATGTGAGGGTGTGGAGACGTGCATGCGATTTCCTGGCTCTGATGAATGATCCTGCTATATGCGCATCCATATTGGGGCCTTCACGGTCTTCAACAGGCAAAGTTGGCAGCATAAATTGGAATGAAGGTGCAACAAAGATGATTGCACACGTTCCTTTTTACATTCTAGGGGAACAAGAAGGTGAGAAATGCTTTCCGTTCATATTAATTGGTTATTCTTTTCAGGTGAACTATCAAAAACGTTTAGTTGCTGACAAAATTATCTTTAAACGATTAAAATGACTAAACTTTCTCCAAAGGATTTAAAAGCATGTCGAATTTTTGTTGAAACATTTGGATTACTATTTAGAAGATTTATGCAAAAAATTAAAGCAAAATTCTATCTTTAGATTTTTATTTTTCATTTGTTTTAAAAAAATGTAGGCCACCAATAAAAAAGTCGCATAACAAATTGCTTGATGCAAAATACATAATTTTAATGATAAAAAAAATGTGTTTTTTTTTAATTATTAATGCTTGCAAAAAAAAAAATCAAAATTCGATATCTAAAATCCTTTTCGAGAATATATATCGAATATTTGGTTTTTTTTGTTTCATTTTTAAATCTTGAGCGCATTTTTGTTTTTTTTTTTCTTTTAAAAATAGAGTAATTACTCAAATCAATCCCAAGGATTTTAAAAGTGAGCATTTTAGTCCTCAAAGAAAATTAATACATAGATCAATTTCCAAAGTTTTACTCTGGCAGACAAATCAGTCGCTAGTCTATTTTCCGACAGAGTAATTAACCAAATCAGTCTCCAAGGATTTTAAAAGCGAACATTCTAGTCTTCAAAAAAATTTAATACACAGATCAATTCCCGACGTTTTTCTCTGTCAGACATAACAGTTCCTCTATCTAATTTACTTTTACTATATGTTAACATTTATTATTATTAGATTAGCTTTGTGCATGTGGATGATAACATTAGCATATTAATACACTCTTTTCGTTGGAAACAAGCAAGGTGAATAGTGATACTTTGAAATCCAAATTAAAATATTTTCTTTTAATACAAACAGGTTTTTTAAAATAGGAAATTGTCTGATTCTTGTTGACAATTTGACATTATACATATGGAATTAAGTTACAAATTTGACACACTTTTTTTTTTGTTACCATGGTTTTTCCACACATTATAAATCAAAGAAAAATAATATGTATGCCACATGGATGTGTATGTTAAATTAGTCTAATTATGAAGTAGAAATTCAGTTAGCTTCTTGAGTTAATTGATAATTTGGTGAATAAGTTGAGATTCAAGTGAAAATAGAAGAATAACTTTTATTATACTTAATTTCTAGTTATCACACTAAGTTAAGTTATATTAAATATAAAAATATCAAATGGTTTCAACATTGAGTTTCTTGTAGAATAATCTCTAATAACTTTATTGAACAACATTATTATTATTATGTGACAATATATATATACACTTTTTATATTTTTTATGCAAAATTTTTTTTATATTATAAATACATACATGAGATTCTGGATAGGGGACTATTATGTCTGACAGAAAAAAAAAGTTGGGAATTGATCTGTGTATTAATTTTTATTAGGGATTAAAATGTCTGCTTTTAAAATCTTTTGGAAACTGATTTGGATAATTATTTTGCCAGAAAAAGAACTAAGGACTAATTTGTCTGTCGGAGTAAAACTTTGGGGATGTTTTGTATTAATTTTTCTTGTGGACTAAAATGTCCGCTTTTAAAATCCTTAGGACTGATTGGATAATTACTCTTAGAAATATTTTTGTCAACATTTAATCTTTCGGTGGTATTTTAGGTGATTTAATCTTCTTTTTATCTGCATTACTTTCATGTTTTTCACATTTGGAGTACGAAGGGAATTGTATCTTGTTTTGTCATTGCTCAACTCTCCTGCACACTTGCCCGTGCATTGGTGCAATACCTGCTTGTGGCTTGACTATATGAATCTGAATTTGCTGTTTGACTTTGGCATGAACTGGATCACTGTCCCTTTTTCTTCCCCTGATTCCGAATCACTCGGAATTTGGCACTTATTTTTTGGTTTCTTTCTTGTTACAGGGCCGCCGTTTAATGATTTTTCATTCTCAGATATCCTTCCAGGGAGGTGATGAAAGCTATTGCATACCGTTGGGTCAGTTTGATCAATATTGATCACGATCCTCCTATAAGTAGGCACAACTCACGTAGCTATTTTCCTCTTCTTTTTTGGCTTCTAAAATGGACGCCTGAAACTTAGCACCTCTTTTCTCATCAAAACAATGGTTTGGCTTTTCCACTGGAAAGTAACACACCAATGGAATGTGATTATTGCGTTCCTTTTGGTTGTTATTCAAAATTTCTCATTCTTTCAATCTCCTTCAAAGTACGAACTACAAGGCCAGCTTGTCTATTTGTGGGAGGGTTAGAATATTTATTTGAACTTTTCGTTGTAAAATAACTATATTATCGAAATGTTCCAGTCATTATTTTCACAAACTTGTTAAACGTATCTCCTCTGATGTAAACTATTATTCCTTCCGATTTAGGATAACTCTATTTATACAAATTGATATATTAAAAGAGAAAATATACGAACTAATTTTTAATTAATCAATTCTTTCTTTTTACATTTATGATTTTTATTTTTTGGAAGATTTAAGTTTAATGTTTATAATTTAAGGTTTAGGGTTAAGAGTTTATGATTTAGAGTCTACTATTTTAAGATAAAATAATTTTAAAAAATGGTTGATGTTAGTTGAAAAATATTAATTTTCTAACAGTATTCATATTAAAACGATGAGTTCAATTAGGGAATTAGTTTTTTTAACTAATATAAATTAAGTTTTTTGAACTTTTTTTTTATTTTAAAATCCAATTTTTAAATCTTAAATTTTAAATTCATTCTAAATCTTTCAAAATGAGTTAAAGAAATAATTTATAAGTTAGTATTGACTAATTAAAAGTTAATTTTTTTATATTTATTCTGAAAAGGTTAATCTATTTGAGCACAATTAGTCAATTATTCTGTTGATACAATGATATATATATATAAACTGTGTTCATATTCTTTGATTTTGGTATACTAGTTTATAGACAATAATTGTATTCGGATATATTTAGTTTTTAATATAACAGTCTGTCCAAATAGACATTTATTTTAAACAAGGTAATAATTTTATGACTATATTGTTAAATCGCATCTTTTTTAGGGGGGCTTATTGTTTTATATCTCAAGGGAAAATGAGAGGATAGTCTCATCATAAAATGATTAAAATCCAGCAGCCAACAGGAGCAGCAAAGCAACAAACAACAAAGAAGCTAGATCGTAGATACTAATGCTCAAGGATACACAATTTTCCTTCATTTGCACGTTATTACTTTTTATAATTTTTTGTTCTTGTAACTTTTTAGTATATAAAATTTCTAAAAGATGTTTTTGGT
>NC_029787.2:25582990-25583973 GCF_000816755.2 Arachis ipaensis
TCGATCCGGCGGACCGGCCAGCCCCGCCCCGCCAAAACCCGCTAATTTGACGGTGCGGGTTTGGCGAATTTTTTTAATTTGGCGGGCTCCAAATCCTAGTCTAATCCGCCTTTTTTAGCGGGTTTAGCAGATCGGCCCGACAGACTCGACCCGTTTTACCACCTTTTTTCGTTAGTTTGTTTTATTAGAAGTTTATGCGATAACATAAAATATTAGCATGACAACATTATACGAGGTGAGAAATGCTAGACAATTAATCTTTTTTAATTACCAATCAAATCATAATTTATGGAGGCACTTTTTTTTTCACCTTTTTGTTCTTTTTTTTTATATCTTTTTTGTTATCATCATAATCATAATTATTCTCCTCATTATTATTTCCTCCTCCTCTTTCATTATCATCATCATCATCTTTTTTTTTTCAAGGTCATCGTCTTTTTTTTTCTTTCAAACAAAAAAAAAAAACTACAACATTCAGTTTTACACTTTTTAATTTCAATATGGAGGTAAAGGTTGGGTTGGACGCAGTTATGGAGAAGGGAGGTGCTTGACCTGTGTGTGGTGTCAGAACACCACAAATCGGACTATGCGAGTTTCTCATAGCTTGTCGGACGGTCCGACTTGTAGGTAAGAACACAGATTCATACAAAAATTCATATATATATATATATACAAAACGCACAGTCCGATTTGCATGCTGTGAAATTCAAATTTTAATCCCTGCCAAATCGGACCTCCGATTTGTTAAGCAATTTTTGCCAACACAAAACTCTCACGGTTCGAGTTCTAATCCCTGGCACTCACATAAAACAGTCCCACAATTGGTCTAGCACGCCCTATTTCCATATCCAAGCACATCACATTCATGGGTTCCATAACAAAAAAATTGAGCCTTCAGTTTTATGCTTCTGTGCAAATTTTTTAATCGTTATTGTCGTCTTTTTTTTCTTCTTTTAAAAAAGAATAAAAAAACTGCAGCATTC
>NC_029787.2:25584051-25584513 GCF_000816755.2 Arachis ipaensis
AGAACTAAAAAAAAGCCAAAAAAAAAGTAATAAAAAAATTATGCAACTTTTTGTTTTATTATTTTATTTATCTTTTTTAACAATAAATATAAAAACTTTTGAAGGAAAATTACCGTAACTTTATAAATAAAAATATAGAAATTCAAAGAAACAAGAAGAATAAGAAAAAAAAACTGCAACATTAAATTCAGAACCTTAAAAAATTTTGATATCAAAATTAAAAAATTATTATGTCAAAATTAAAAAATTTTTTCGTCACGATTAAGAAAGTTTGATATTATTTTTCACGTGAAAAAGAAGTGTGTGATTAAATATGCATGTCTAAGAGTGATTTTTATTAGATTTATGCTAACTTGGTTGAATTTAATGAATAAAAATATTTAGATTTATAACGAGACTCATACCATATATTTAACTTGTCATAAACTCGTAATAGTTAATGACTCACACTCCAAAATATAA
>NC_029787.2:25584616-25586610 GCF_000816755.2 Arachis ipaensis
TTTTAACAAATTTTATTAAATTATTATTTAACCGTTTTTAACTATATCAACTTTAAATGAAAATAAATGCGGGTGAACCTTCACCATTTTGTATACACTATAAACTTATTTAAGCCTTAAAAGCATTACATTCCATCTCTCTCTGGTATAAGTATCATTCTCTATTTGTTTGCCTTATTTTTTTCGGTGACTATATTTTTGTTTGCCTTAGATCATATATCAACCCAATATAACAGTTGCTTCTTTAATTTGTTATTAAAGTTAACTTCTTTTATCTTTTTCTTTCTTTTTCTCTCAAAAAGGGCACCATTTTTACATTTCCAAATCGTCCAAATAACACCAACCAAACCAGTAAGGCATACCTTTCTCAGATTACTTAAATAGTTAAATGAATAAATTATCCTTGGTCTTATTCTAATCAATCAGTTTTTCTTGATGTTCTTCAATTTAAAATTGAACAAATTAAAGATAAAATGCATACATTATCAGCAGAAAAATCAATGAAACAATAAGTTACGTAAATACCTAATCTCTTAGCACATTGTAGCTAATTTAGAGGACTTAGTTTAAGATGTTATCCAAATAAAACATTATGTTGTTATGTAGTACACAACTTCTGATAAATTATACCTTGAACCCAAAATTATCAAATTTAAGAGGAATACATTTATGCAGACAAGCATCACTAAAAGAAATTATTAGCAACCATGAAAAATCTGAACATTGGGGGATTAGCTACAGAGATCTGCAATTGAAGTTGTGACTGAATCGCTAATTAGCTTCCAAAAAGTAAATGAATTTTAAGTAATAAATATTTTTTCTACATCACACGCACGGTACAGTCACTAGTTATATAGCTAGCAAATATTCTATGGCTAATCTCTATTGCAAAATTCATGGTGCAATAATGTACTAAAGTTGACAATGATAACTGCACAATGTTAATGCTTTTAATACAATCTCACTAAAAACTCAACCTTTCATTGGGCAACACTACCAATTTCAGCTAGTATTTTAAATAATTTTTTTAAGTTTTTATTTACGATTACTCTTCTCGCTTCTTTCTCTTTTTTCTTATTCACCAGCCATCTGCTGCCGACCTTTAAACTTTAACCTTAAATCTTAAATTTTAAATTCTAAATCTTTCAAAAATAAAAATTTAAAAGTTAATTTTAATACAAGAAAAATATAATAGTAGTTCGGCAGTTATCAAACTTATTATACTCTAATAATTTCCTGTCAATTATGTATAATTGATATGAAATTATTGTTGAACATCTAAATTCATGACATATTTTATATATTGATATTTACTTTTACCATATGAGGCCTAGAACAGCTGTTTCTGGTACTCAATAAGAAAAGATTGGATTTTGGATTTTACTATCTACCAATATATGTATGGATACACACTAGAATTTCTATTTTATAGCGAAGGTATGGATGATGATACCCCTAAAATAGTGCTACTAGAAAGCATCAGTGATATAAATATCCAGTTTCCTTTTACAGATAACACATAACAGGAATGAGAATTTTTTACTTTTGAGTGTTCCCTATGTGATGAGCAACCACAAGAAAAGACAAATATATGTTCCCTTTAGCCATAGTTTCAATATCTATATGCTCTGGGCTAATAACAACCTCAAATGGGAGGCAGAGAAGAAAGTTCAGATAAAAATCTCACCTTCAATTTCTACCACCCCTTTTTCCTTCTCTTTTTTAAATAAAAGATAGTTCATGTTAACGTTGAAAACATGGCTATCAAATTTGGTAGGGAACGCCTTCCTAACTTATTCTTAGTATTTTTATAACTAAAAAAAAAATACTCTCGTTCTAATAGAATGATTGATATTAAAATTGTCTACCTTTGTTTTTTCAGTTTGTACGTAAATAAACAAATCAACAACCAAAACTAAATTATAATTAAAAAATAAAAAATTATAGAAAACCAACTTTTTAGTTTGTCAACTTAGAATTTATAATTTAAGATG
>NC_029787.2:25586712-25592204 GCF_000816755.2 Arachis ipaensis
TGTTGACTAAAAAATATTAACATAATACAAATAAAAATAAAAATACAGCCTATATAAAAATTTATGTAAATTTAAAAAGAATTTTTTACATAAAAAAAACATGCTAAAAATATAATTATTTATGCATGTCTTCTTATCAAATTGAAGTTATAGGATAATTGCTTTGAAAGTGCATTATTTAGTTGAGTAAAATGGTTCAAACCATAGGTCTAAACTAGCAAACCCTAAAAATATTTGGCAATGAAGGAAAAAGAAACAAGAATGAAGTAACTAGGTTTCACAGACTCAGTTACACGAACAAGGAGTTGATGGTTTTGCTAACTAAAGTAGTAAATTGTTTGAATGAATCCAAGAAGGCGAAGACAAGAAAAAATTGATACGAAATGAGTGAGTCACTACTACGTTACGTTAAGGGCTATCGTAGTACTTGCAGAAGGTCATCATTACTGAAAATGAAGGCCTTTATTGTATCAATACCATGACAACAACTCTTGTCTCATCATCACTATACATGCAAACAAATTTTTTCACCAAAACTCGCATTCAATATATTTTATTTCATTTACACTTTCACTGAGTAAATCTTTTACTATGCCCGCCCGGTGTCCCATTCATACAACATCTTTTTAGTACACAGACTAAATTAAATTTGCTTGTATTCATACATGCAATCCATCAGCTATATATATAATGTTTCTTAGTTAAGGTTATTAATCAATACTCTAATTAGTAGTGCCCTCACTGTTTATATCTTTGTTATTTTTATTAATTATATAAAAAAATTTAAATTTTTTATTCTTGATTCTTGGTTAAAAGATCTCAGTTTATAGCTAGGTAGCTGACCTTGTTAATTCGTTTTCAGTTTAGTCACACAACACAATTATGACGTATTATTATATTACAAGGAAACATAATAGATACCTTTCGATCGGTACATATAACTATAACGAAATTTTCACCGAAATTTGTATAGTTTAGAGTGATATCTCAAATTAACTCGTAACAACTTCTGTATTGGATAAACTAATACGTACAGCCCAACACATTATCTTGTTATAGTGCTGCAAACCTTTTTGCTTCACTAATTTTGAGGAGTATTATTATTATTATGGGGTATAAGTGTATGTACAAGTGTAGATAGAAATGATGAATGCATGCAGTGTAAATAAAGAATGAATAATTGGAATAGTCGGCACATAGCGAGTAGGCTCTGGATTTTGGAGTCAGTCTCTACATTTAATTTGTTTGCTTCTTGACTCGTATCGCGACTTGCCATTCTCTTTCAATAATAATAATAATATTGTTACGTACACTGCTATATATAAGTCTCAATCATAGTTTCGCAAACTGAATAATTAATTTATAGGTAGAATGCATGAATATGGAAGCAACAATGGGGGACCCAGAGGTAACAAATCCAATCCTCTCAATGTATTCATTCATATAAGGGGTAATTTTAATTTTTTTCTTTCAAAACATTATTTCACACAGAAGTAGCCACTTGTGTGAAATCATACAAGTAAGAGCCATATAATTTTACATAGCTCCACGTGCAGCTTCATCCTATTCATGTGACTACTCCTACAAACTTCATGTGGAGCAATATCTCTTTTAAAAAAAATTTCATGCCTACATGCTCCATTCAAAATTGTAGTTTGAAAATAGGTGAATACTACCCAACCCCCTCTAAAATAACATGTAAGTTACCCTTTATTATGTGTCACATTGTAATTGGTCCTTATCTTAACCATAATTGGGGCGCCAACGTCATCGCCATCTACTGCCCTCCCACACAACCTCTCTTCCCAGTATAGCCAGCGCCTCTTTTTGCCATGGATCACTTCTTACCCGCATAATTAATGGTTAATTTAGTTATTGATTTTTTATTAAAAAAACATATCTTTATTTAATTACGTCTCAGAAAAAACATATTTTTTATCGTACATAAATTATTTTTAAAAAAAATAAATTGTTAAAATTAATAACACAAGTTTAAAATGATAAAATCTAACTTTCTTACAAGTATTTTTTATAGTATTTTTATTCTTTTAATTTTTAATTTATTCGTACTTTATTATTTAATTATATTTTACATATAAATATATGTTCCATCACGTAATTAAATAAAGATATGTTTTTTTAATAAAAAATTTAATAAAAAAATTAACCATTAATTATGTGGGTAAGAAGTGATCCATGGCAAAAAGAGGCGCTGGGAAGAGAGGTTGTGTGGGAGGACAGTAGATGACGATGACGTTAGCGCCCCAACTATGGTTAAGATAAGAACCAATTCCAATGTGACACATAATGAAAGATAACTTACATGTTATTTTAGAGGGGGTTGGGCAGCATTCACCTTGAAAATATTATCTTAAATTATAGTTTGAAAATCGTAATGATATTTTTTAGTAAATTATCATTTTTTACCATGAAAAATTAGAACAATAAATTTAATCATAAAAATTAAACTAATAAAGATTAGGTTATTTTAATAAACTATGATTTTAAATAATTTTGTGGAACTAATAACATAATCTCTTTTATGATAATAAAGTTATTTTACTGATTTTATAGTTAAAATTATTACCAGCAGCGTTCACCAACAACTTTTTTCCAACAATAACTAAGACACGAAATTTATTACACAAGGAAGCTGCACACACATGCAAACACATGATGGCTCTAATTTTATATACATTTTTCTTTTTCCGGTAGTACTTGCACAATTGTAATATATGGAATTACTAGAACTAGTACTCGCAATTTAAAACTATGATCCGAAAGAAATGTTACATGGTTGGTTGGTATCATGGGGTTTCCATAAGAATAATGACATGATTTATTCTGAGAAAGCATCAAAGATTGAAACATATATAGTGAGTGTGGGTCTAGAATGTGTAGGTTTTCAATTGATTTTGCCATGGAGCTTATTACAAATAAGGCAGAAGCTACAGTGAAAGTGACCAATCTTAAGCTGCATTTAAAGCCCTGTTTGTTTCTTGGGGAAGTGATTTCATCTCTGCCAAAATAACTCATTTCTCATCATCACCCATGTGACATGCATTCAGATTCTTCAATTCATAATTAACCATGTAATAGAATAAAAAAGNAACGTTGCAAGTTCTTTTAATATAATGTAATTTAAGACTCTGCTCTTATCCCTAAGAAATTGCATGAAACCAATCTTTCTGTGCAATAGAAAACGAAAGCATGCATCAGGCGTGTACACCGACATCTTTTCTGGCAAATCATGTCCTTTTCATTCACCACTCTAACATGTACCTCTCCTTGAAATCAGCATTTTGTTAATCATCTAATGACGTGAATATATGGAAAGATTAATGTTTGGAAGGGATTATCCGAGTCAACTCTTTAGGAGAAGCAGATGGAAACTTTATTAAAGATATAATCATTTATATATGTTGTCTTTTTTTATCAGGTTAAGCTTTTGAGAAAAATAATATCATGATATAATATTAGAATTTTATATAAAAAAAAATTTAGAGTTCAATTCTTAATGAACTCCAAAAATAAAAAGAAATAGCATAAGACAAATAAAAAAAAAGATCTATGTAAAAGTTAAACAAATCTAAAAGAGATTTTTCTTTGTCTCCTCTTATTAATTTAAACTTTTAGAAAAAATAGTATTATGATAAATTTTTCCTAAACTTCTGATTTTGAGTCAATTGATAGAAATACTTACAAAGAATTTCAAGGACTCAAGTTAGTCAAAGCTTAAAAAACATAAGGATTAGGATTAGAATACGTTGCTTAAAACGCTCATTAAACCTTTTATTTATAATGTTTAGGGGGGTAATTTATGGGAGAATCCTAGAAAATTTGTGCAGGGAGCACTCGAAATTCTAAATGGATACATTCTTGATTATATATGATATTAAATCTGAATAATAAAGTAAAATTAAATAGTTTAAAATTTGAAAAAAGGAAATAAAATTGTTACATGGAGCAGAAAGCAAGCTTATAAGTGTGCGTAAATGATGGAGGGAAAAGGACGAAAGAAGAAGGAATTAAATATAGGTTATGATGATGCTATCGTCATCAAGATTACATTCGTATTTATGGAAGAGACTTCATTTTGAAAAATTGTTTGATTTACTCCTCAACCTGTAGCCAGATGCCCCAGTAAAAAAACACAACAAAACAAAACAAACAAACTACCTAGAGACGCAATACATGATCGACTATCTATATATATCATACACAACCAACTTAGATTAGTCGAATGATTAGCTTACTTATTCACTTAAACAAATTTTGGGGTTCGAATTCAATTTATTTATCCACTTAAACAAATTTCGGGGTTCGAATTCTGCCTGTTGTATGCAGCAATTCATTGACTCCTTAAATGGAGTTCAGATCCGTGACGGATTAGTCCTTTATCTGTCGAGTTAGGAGATACCGTAGACAACCAAAAATATATATATATATATCACACACATTTTAATTACTTTTATATTTTTAAAAAATTATACTTTTGTTTGAAACTCTTTTCTAAATGACTATATATATAAACAAAATCACAATTATTTTATGCTCTATTCTAAAAAGATATCCAATCTGCTTCGATTCTTTGTCCGAACGCTAGTCTTCTTCAACTATGCCCTTTGTATTGCCTAGTTTTCTGATTTAATCCAACAGAATTACCCTCAACAATTTTTAACTTCAGAAATATTAGGAGTCAATACTTTTGATAAAAAAAAATCATTAGTATTTAACTATTTAGATTGGAATTTTCAGCTACACTTCCTAACTTTGTCGTTCTTTCCGAACTCAAGTTTATTTTTAAATTTGTGGTCCATTCGATATCTCAAATAAACTTCATTCATTTGGCTACTCCATCTTTCGTTTATCCTGAGTTAGAAGGGTGAATTATATATAAATTTATTTGGCTTATGTTAAAATTTTATTTTCTTTAAAAGATTAAAATAAAAAGGAAAACTAAAGAATCTTTTGGAGTTTTGGTTATAAAATCTCTTCTACGACCCTACGTAATATATATCTAATGATGTTCATGCATGGGAAAAACGTACATTAACATGTGGACACAATATAGAAATACAATTTCATCGTTCGTTAGTGTTTGGACTAAATCTTATTTTTATTCCTGAAATTTGAAACGTTTTATTTTTATTTTTATTTAAAAATCTTATTTTGTTATTTTATATAATTTTTTAGTCAAAATTAAATTTTTTCCTTTTAAAAATACTCTTTTCCTCAATTATCATATTCTTTTAGGTTATAAAACACGGACACTTCGATGAGTTGCCGTATGTCGTCGAATACATTTCGGACATGACACTCAATGATACTCGTTCGACATGCGTGTCTGCTGTGTCCAACCGTAACTTAATAAAAAATAAAAAAATTTTCTCCGAACACGCGTGGACACACCTAAATACCATCACGTGTCCGCGTGTCCAGTCTTATTCTCAACATATATTCTTAAAATAAATTTAGATATAGTATATATT
>NC_029787.2:25592244-25593194 GCF_000816755.2 Arachis ipaensis
TAAAAATTTGATAAATAAAATTGGAGTAATTCATCTTAATAAAATGAATAAAATATATACAAATATCCTAAATCAGAACTAGTTACGCTTCTTATTTTAAATATATATAAATCAGTCAGAATAATTTAATTATAATTATTTACACATAAACTAAATTAGGTAAAATCAAATTAGCAGATAATAAAATAAATCAAATTGACCCAATTTAATTTAATAAAAAAATAAAACAATAATAAAATTATCACAAATCAAATAATTTTTTTTTAATTTATAAAAAAATACAGATATAAAAATAAACGTGATTCGATTTATTAAAAGCACACTTCTCCATATATGGCCTTAGATCTGTAACATCTACAAGATAAAAATATTAAAATAGTAATAATTAATTAACTAGCTAGAGTTCAACTAAAAAAGTTACGTACATGCATTTTATATACAGTAAGTTGAACAAAGTTACATGTATGATGGTGAAATTAGTTTATTTTGTATTTTTTAATTATTATTTATTTTATTTTATATTTTTTAATTACTATTAGAATAATTGAGTAATATTATTTTGTAAGAGTAATATAAAAGTAATACTATTTTGTATTCTTTTCTAGTAGAACTTTATCTAGATAATTATTATTATTTTAATATTTTTATCCTATAATTAAATATTATCCATCTAAATTAAACCATATATGAAAAAACGTATTTTTAATAAATCGAATCAATATGATTTGATTTATTTTTGTATCTGTATTTTTCTATAAATAAAAAAAAATTATTTGATTTAGTATGATTTTATTTTTGTCTCGTTTCTTCTCTAGTAAATCAAATTGGATCAATTCAATTTATTTTGTTGTATGCTAATTTAAATTTATCTAATAGATTTATGTGTAAATGACTATAATTGAGCTAATTTTTTTATTTTTATAAATGTATTTAGAATAAGAAGTATAACT
>NC_029787.2:25593206-25603732 GCF_000816755.2 Arachis ipaensis
ATACCTTGCCCCAGCACTAAGACCCAGGTCCAAATGAAAAGACCCAGCCCAAAGGATTGAGCCTCACCCCACACCGATCTTCCCCTAAAGAAGTCGGTTCTCACTACGACTTGTTCTAAAGAAGTCGGGGACGAAGATTAGCTGGCAGATAAACACTCACTCAAATGAGTAACTGCCCCTAAGATCTCTCAACCCACTTCTAAGAGCCATATCCCAACTTTTCTAAGATAAAGGGACGGTTATCCACCTTAAAAGGTGGAACTACTTCAACGGTGGTTATTGGTTCACCACTATAAATACACTGACACTTCTCAGGTATCACTAAGTCCCAATACTCTCTAGACCTGCTTATGCCCTTGCTAACTTAGGCATCGGAGTGTCTTTGCAGATACCACCTCATTCACTCGTATTCACAAGTCGGACAGAGGCCCTGAAGACGCGAATCCGCCCGAAGGCTTCCCTCCATAGACGATTGGGCCAACCCAGCGAGTCCAGCCCAATAATCTCCGGTTACCCATCGTAACATTGGCGCCGTTGCCGGGGACCCGAGAGATCAACCAGTTATGGCGGACAAATCATCGGAAGATGGTCATACGGCGTCTGATTCCGAGCAGGAAAACCTGGACACCGGAAACAACGACGCGAACCCAACTTCTCACCCAGAGGCCAGCGATCAACATCGAGAAGGCACCTCTGGGTTTAAAAATCCAAAGGTAAACTCCTCGGATGGACGAGAGTCAGGTAAGGAAGGGCCACCCCACGCAACCGAGCTAATGGAGTTGGTCCATGGCCACCAAGGTCGTTTGGAACAGTTGGAACAGGAGTTAGAACGACAACGAGAGGCGGAGCGAAATCTCAGGGAAGAGATAGAGTGACGAAAAGAGTTAGAGGAAAAACTCTTAAGACTATAATCCTCTCTGAAAAGTCGGAACTCCCGTGGCGACCGAGAAGAGTCGCCCCTGGGAGGAGAAGATCCGTTTAGTGAGAATATCATGAGGGCAAAGGTTCCAAGAAACTTCAAAAGCTCTGATATGAACCTCTATGACGGAACCACAGATCCGAAGCATCACTTAAGCAACTTCAAAAGTCGGATGTATCTGGCTGATGCTTCTGATGCAACTCGCTGCAAAGCCTTTCCGACTACCTTGTCAAAAGCGGCGATGATGTGGTTTGACAGCCTCCCACCGAGGTCGGTCACCAGCTTTGAAGACCTCTCGAGAAAATTCTTGATGAGGTTCTCCATCCAAAAGGATAAAGTAAAACATGCGCCGAGCCTCCTGGGAATAAAGCAGGAGGTCGGAGAACCTTTGCAGGACTATATATAAAGGTTCAATAAAGCATGTTTAGAGATTCAGGACCTGCCCACCGAAGCTGTCATCATGGGGTTAGTGAATGGACTTAGAGAAGGTCCCTTCTCACAGTCCATATCAAAAAGGCACCCCACCTCCCTGAGCGATGTACAAGAAAGAGCAGAGAAGTACATCAACATGGAGGAAAATGCCAGACTACGAGAGCCGAGTTGGCGACCTGGGCATTCCCACTCTGCAAAAGAGAAGGAAAGAGAGCCCAAGAAGAAAGAAGAACTCGGTCTCGACAGGCCAAGGAAATATCACTCTTATACTCCTCTAAAGGTTTCCATGGTGGATGTATACAGAGAGATCTGCAACACTGAAAGGCTACCACCTCCCAGACCCATTAAAAATAAAAAGGGAGGAAGTCGCGGCGATTACTGTGAGTACCATAAGATCTATGGTCATTCAAGAAATGATTGCTACGACCTTAAAAATGTGATAGAAAAGCTGGCCAGAGAAGGTCGGCTTGATAGATATCTCATGGAAAGGTCGGACAATCATGGGAAGAGAAAGCGAGAGGACGGGGACAGGAGAGACCCACCACCACAAACTCCCGAGAGACATATACATATGATCTCGGGAGGATTCGCGGGTGGAGGACTCACCAAGTCCTCTCGCAAAAGACACCTCAAGCGGGTTTACCAGGTCGGGAGTGAATCACCCGACCTCCCCACAATCTCGTTCACAAAGGAGGATGGGCAAGGAATAATCCCTGGACATGATGATCCAGTGGTGATAACCCTGATCCTAGCCAATGCCCACCTCCACAGAACTCTAGTAGACCAAGGGAGTTCGGCAGATATCCTTTTCAAGCCCGCGTTCGACAAGCTAGGGCTGGATGAAAAGGAGTTAAGAGCCTACCCCGACACCTTATATGGATTAGGCGACACGCCGATAAAACCATTGGGATTTCTACCCCTCCACACGACCTTCGGAAAGGGGGAAAAGTCTAAAACTCTGAGCATAGATTTCATAGTCCTCGACGTGGGGTCAGCATATAATGCCTTGATTGACAGAGCTACCCTAAATCGACTCGGAGCGGTGGTGTCTACCCCTCACCTTTGCATGAAATTCCCGACATTTGCGGGGATAGCAACGGTGCGAGGAGATCAGAAGCTGGCAAGAAAATGCTACAATGAAAGCCTGAACCTGAGAGGGAAAGGCAAGGAAGTCCACACCATAGAGCTCGGTGGCACAAGAACCAAAGAAGAGCTGCACCCCCCAACCAGGAGGAAAAACTGAAGAAATACAGGTCGGTGAAGAGGAAGGAAAAAATACCAACATAGGAGCCAACCTGGAAGAAATCTTAAAACAAAAGTTGACAAAGCTCCTAAAAGAAAATTCTGACCTCTTCACCTGGAAAGCTTCCGACATGCCAGGAATAGATCCCGAGCTCATGTCCCACAGGCTCGCTGTACACCCAGGGTCTCGACCTGTACAGCAGCGAAGGCGTAAGCTCGGCCCAGAACGAGCTCAAGCGGTGGAAGAGCAGGTACAAGCACTCCTAGAGGCCGGCTTCATCAGAGAAGTCAAGTATCCAACATGGCTAGCAAATGTGGTGCTAGTCAAGAAACAAAACGGCAAGTGGAGGATGTGCGTTGACTACACCGACCTGAATAAGGCATGTCCCAAGGACCCATATCCACTCCCAAGCATTGATACTCTAGTGGACTCCAGCTCAGGGTATCAATACTTGTCGTTTATGGATGCCTACTCGGGATACAACCAGATCCCGATGTACAAGCCAGACTAGGAAAAGACATCGTTCATCACACCTAGAGCAAATTATTGCTACGTGGTCATGCCTTTTGGATTAAAAAACGCAGGGGCCACGTACCAAAGGCTGATGAACAAGGTGTTCGCTCCCCACCTCGGGCACTTAATGGAGGTCTATGTAGACGACATGCTGGTAAAAACTTGGGAAGAGGCCGACCTTTTTACGGACCTCACGCAAGTTTTCAACTCCATAAGGGCGCATGGGATGAGACTAAATCCCGCAAAATGCACCTTCGCGGTGGAGGCTGGAAAATTCCTAGGATTTATGCTAACCCAAAGAGGGATCGAGACAAATCCTGACAAGTGCAAAGCTATCCTAGAAATGAAAAGCCCGACTTGCTTGAGAGAAGTCCAACAATTAAATGGCCGACTTGCAGCCCTTTCCAGGTTCTTGGCAAGGTTAGCATTAAGGTCCCTTCCACTGTTCTCTCTGCTGAGAAAAGGATGCCAGTTCGAGTGGACTCCAGAATACGAAGAAGCGTTCCAAGAGTTCAACAAGTTCTTGAGCCAACCTCCAATCCTCACCCGACCTCTAGTGGGGGAAGAGCTTGTCCTATATTTGTCTGTAGCTGACAAAGCTGTCGCGTCGGCCCTAATACGAGAGGATGAGGTTGGATAGCATCCAGTATATTTCACCAGCAAAGTTCTACAGGGTTCCAAGCTAAGGTACCACAAGCTAGAGAAGTTTGCGTACTCCTTAGTAATAGCCTCGCGGAGGTTAAGACCCTACTTCCAAGCCCACACAATAAGGGTCCGAACGAACCAACCCATGAAGCAAATCCTCCAAAAGGCGGATGTTGCAAGGAGAATGGTTCAGTGGGTGATAGAGCTCTCTGAGTTCGACTTAAAGTACGAAATTTGGACAGCGGTAAAAGCCCAATGCCTCACCGAATTTATAGCGGAATATGCAGGAGATCAAGAGGAAAAGCCGACTACATGGGAACTATACGTAGATGAATCCTCAAACAAAACAGGAAGCGGTGCAAGCATAATACTAGCCAATGAAGGGGGAACACAGATAGAAGTTTTCCTCAAATTTGAATTTCCAGCTTCCAACAATCAGGCAGAATATGAAGCCCTGATTGCAGGATTAAAGCTAGCAGAAGAGGTCGGTGCAACCCAGGTACTGATATTTAGCAATTCCTAAGTAGTGACCTCCCAAATAAATGGAGAGTATCAGGCTAAAGACCCGAATATGAAAAGATACTTGGAAAAAACTCTGGAGCATCTCGGGCGCTTTGCAGAAACCGAGATCAGACACATAACTCGGGACCTGAATAGCAGAGCAGACGCCCTCTCCAAGTTAGCCAGTACCAAACTAGGAGAGAATAATAGAAGCTTGATCCAGGAAACTCTCCAAGAACCCTCTGTGATGAAAACAGAGGACAAGCAGGAAGTCCTTGAAGTAACCGGGTTAAACCTCGGATGGATGAACCCCTTGGTCGAATACCTAAAATTTGACATCCTCCCCAAAGAGGAAAAAGAGGCCAAGAAAATCTGGAGGGAAGCACAATACTACACTTTGGTGAAAAATACCCTCTATAAAAGAGGAATATCAACACCATTGCTAAAGTGCGTACCGACCTCAAGGACAACTGAAGTACTAGAAGAGGTTCATAATGGGATCTGCGAAAACCACCTCGGAGCCAGGTTGCTAGCAAGAAAAGTAATCCGAGCTGGGTTCTATTGGCCGACTTTGCAGAAGGATGCCACAGAATTTGTGAAAAGATGCCAACCATGCCAGATGCACGCAAATTTCCACGTGGCTCCCCCCGAGGAGCTAATCAGTATAACTTCTCCATGGCCCTTTGCAAAATGGGGGATGGACCTGTTAGGACCTTTTCCCCAGGCCCCAGGACAAGTTAAATACTTAATTGTGGGAATAGACTACTTCACAAAGTGGATAGAAGCAGAACCATTGGCCACCATCACTGCCCAGAGAAGTCGGAGGTTCCTCTACAAAAATATCATCACAAGGTATGGGATACCTCATTTCATTACCACAGATAATGGAACCCAGTTCACCGACTCTACCTTCAGAAGCCTAGTAGCCAGTATGAAAATAAAACACCAGTTCACCTCGGTGGAGCATCCACAAGCAAATGGACAAGCGGAGGCAGCTAACAAAATCATACTGGCGGGGCTAAAGAAAAGACTACAAGATGCAAAAGAGGCTTGGGCTGATGAGCTCCCGCAAGTGCTATGGGCCTACCGGACGACGCCACAATCCGCCACAGGAGAAACACCCTTCCGACTTGTCTATGGCGTAGAAGCCATGATACCAGTAGAAATCAATGAACAAAGCCCAAGGGTGATCCTCCATAATAAGGTCGGAAATGTACAGGGGCACAAAGAGGAGCTTGAATTGCTCTCCGAAGTCCGAGAGCAAGCCCAGATAAGAGAAGCAGCATTGAAACAAAGGATAACTACCAGGTACAACAAAAAATTCATTCAAAGGAGTTTCACCCCAAACGATTTGATCTTGATCAGAAATGACATTGGAGTCAACAAATCGGGGGAAGGAAAGCTCGCTGCTAATTGGAAAGGACCATACAAAGTTAGTGAGGTCTTAGGAAAAGGGTATTATAAGGTGACCGACCTAAACGGCACCGAGTTACCAAGGTCGTGGCATGCTTGTAACATGAAAAGGTAATATAGTTAAATGCGAACTCTACTCCCTGATGTACTCTTTTTCCAACTTCACGATTTTTTCCCAAAAATCAAAGGATTTTTTCTGAAGAGGGATTTTTAACGAGGCATCACAGTAGAGACTAAGGGAGAACGGACTATCAAAAACCCTTAGTAGCAGCGAAAGTACCCTCCCAAATAAATAAAGATCTTTTACAATATCTCGTATAAATTCCTTTTCGTTTGTTTTTCTTTCTACGAAACACGCCGACTTAAGCTCGACAAAGCGTGAAAATCCCATGAACCGACCTAGATGGTCGTCAGGATGAAACGACGACGTACAAGTCGGTGTAAAGAGATTATAAAAGTTGATCGTGAAAAACTCGGAAACATTCTGACTCATAAGTCGAAATGAATCCCCGAGAAGCAAAGAAAACGCATCGCAAAAATAACCTAAGTCATAGGAACTCAATGAATCAAAAAATTGAGTATAAGGAATACCAAAAAGAGATCGAAAAACCTATCAAAGAGCCAAAAGACTGTCCTAAGTCCTTAAAGTTAAAAGGCTCAAAAAGGACAAACAACCAAGAAAAAGGTTTTCAAAAAGATCAAGGGGATTTTTCAAAAACCAAAATCAGAAAAGCATGCACAAAGAAAGGTAACTTAAACCCTTATCCAAAAAAGGGGTCTTTTTTGTCAACCTAAACCCTTATCTAAAAAAGGGTATTTCTACAAATATTTTGTTTACGGCCTTAAAAAGCCAAGAAATGTCAGCAGACCACCACAACATAAAAAAAGTTTAAAAAAGAGGGGACCCACAAGCCGGGCCCCATATAGCCACAAATATTTTTAAAGAGTATCACCACCAAAGCCGAAGGGAGTAGTCGGATCACCACCAGAGTCAGGGAGAGTAGTCGGAGCACCATCAGGACCAGGGAGAGAAGTATCCATAGGAGCCAGAGAGGAGGTTCTGTGAGCCTTCGAGGAACTCGGAGCATCCTTGGAACGAGGAGGAGACTCCATTACCCTCTGCCCCCGAGTCTTCAAATCTGACTCGGTGACGTATTGGGGAGAGGGAGGAGAGACTATAGCCCCGTCAATGACGACCTTGTCCGGATCCAAAGGTGAGAGATCTAGGTCGGGAGCAAGGACTCCGACCTGTTCCTTAAAGATCCTCCATGCTTCCTCGGCCCCGTCAGCAATAGAGTCCTCCAACTCGGTATAGTCACTCCGAGCTTTCAGCAAATCTTTCTTCACCACCACGAGGTCCTCAAACAAGCTCGCATAACTCTCCTGCGCCTTCAGCCTCAGGCCCTCCTCCATGTTGCACCGAGCTTGCAACTTCCGCTCACTCTCCTGAAGGCCATCCCTTTACTCCTTTAATTTGGCGACCTCCTCCTTCAGCGCCCTCTCATGCTCCTGATACATAAGAAGCCTCCCCTCCAACTCTTCAACCCTCGAGGTTGAACCCAGAGAGCTAAGAGGAGTCTTCTCAAACATATCAAGGAACTTTGTGCATACCCCCGCCGCCCTAATACTCTCCTGAGCCAGAATAGTGAGGTGGTTCCGAATAGAAACATCATCCATACTTATGTGGGTATGGGGATAGATGTATTTCCGGACAAATTGAGGTGCATCCACGTTAGCCTCACCTTCAAAAGAAAAGCTAGACTCCAAGGTGTTGCGCTTCTTCTTTTCTGGCTCAGGGGAGGATCGGGGAGGAGGGGACGACTGAGAGGAGGTTGAAGAAGAAATGACAATAGGACGGTTCGGGGTCCCCAAATTGTGAGGAAGGGGGGAGGAGAAGGAAGAGGAGCGTTAGTTACCCTGGCACCGCCAACCCTGGCACGAGACCTTGCCTTGGCCTCCTGGACTCTCTGGTAAGACTCCCTGGAATTCTTCTTCGCCATCTCTGTAAAAAACAATCAGTAGCCAAAGAGTCCGAAAAATAAGTCGGTAAAAACAAGTCGGAAACAAAGTGAATGAATAAAAGCTACCTAGTTGTGTCTAGACAAAGGTCGGCGACCCTTGGAGAAATTTTTTGGTATCCAGATATGGGGCCCTCCCCCACACTTCTCAGAGGAACCCCCACAATGGCAGCCTCCACCTCATCTAGATCATCCAAACCATATTTCTCACAGGGGGAGGCCTCCAGCCAGTACAGAGGAAAGTGAGGGGAAGAACTCTCGTCTAAGAAGAAGGGGTGGTGACCCTCTACAGTTTGAACTTTGAAAAAATAATTTTTGAAGTCATGGAAGGATTCATCAAAAAGGGTGAAGATTCTCTGACCTTGTATAGCTCGGAAAGACACCCATTGTTGCTTATTATTTTGCCCACTGAAGGGCTTGGTCATGTGAAAGAGGAAAAAGAAAATCGTCAGGGACGTCGGAAAATCTAAAGCATGGCTAATAAACTGGTAGATTTTCAGAAAACCCCAGGAGTTGGGGTGAAGCTGGGTAGGAGCAACTCGGCAGTAGCGTAGAACGGCAACCTCAAAATCAGAAAAGGGGAGAAAAACGCCCAGGCGGGTGATCATACTCTCATACATATAAAAGAAATGAGGGGCTACTTCAGAAACCCTCCCGAAACAAACCCGGTCTTCCGGACCCGGGACCACCAATTCATACTTCGGCTCATCCTCATCAGAGGTACAAAGTCTATGATGAGTGCGGAGGTTGGTGATAAAATCGGTGTCGACCATAGGTTCCTCCCCTAGGACCGTGACGTCAACCCACTGGGCAAGAATTTCTACAGAAGACATTGTTTCCTAAAGGTTGACGAAAACCTACAAAGGGAAAAGAAAAAGATCAAGAACAGGGTCCCTAAGGGGCATGGAATCAAACAGAAGCCTACAAAGTCAACTCCTCTCTCTAAAAAAGTAAAAGCATGCAAACAGAAACATTTCATAAAAGAGAAGAGGAGAAAAGACTAACCTTTGTCTGGAAGCAAGGTAGGGGAAGATGAAAGCCTTCAAACGAAGAATGCCCCACGAACAGATGAGAAAATTTGAAAAACGCAGAAACGAAACAACAAAAGAGAGATAAAGTATTTATAGACACGTTAGGGGCATAATGGTAAAAACGGAAAGCGGTCATTAATGGGTGCACCGTTACCAAGGTAATTAATACCTACGCAAACCTCTAACGGACGCGACGTTTGATTAGACGTAACTGTGAAAACCAAAAGTCACGAAAGTCACGTCGGTTCCGAACAATCACGTCGGTTCCCTCACAAGTCGGCTACGACCCCGAGTAGAATACTCGAACCCAAGTCTCAAAAGAAATTGGGCTCGAGTAGGGGCACTGTTCATACCCTGGCCCAACACTAAGGCCCAGGTCCAAACGAAAAGACCCAGTCCAAAGGATTGAGCCTCACCCCACACCGATCTTCCCCTAAAGAAGTCGGTTCTCACTACGACTTGCTCTAAAGAAGTCAGGGACGAAGATTAGCTGGCAGATAAACACTCACTTAAATGAGTAACTGCCCCTAAGATCTCTCAACCCACTTCTAGGAGCCATATCCCAACTTCCCTAAGATAAAGGGACGGTTATCCACCTTAAAAGGTGGAACTACTTCAACGGTGGTTATTGGCTCACCACTATAAATACATTGACACTTCTCAGGTATCACTAAGTCCCAATACTCTCTAGACCTGCTTACGCCCTTGCTGACTTAGGCATCGGAGTGTCTTTGCAGGTACCACCCCCATTCACTTGTATTCACAAGTCGGACGGAGGCCCTAAAGACGCGAATCCGCTCGAAGGCTTCCTTCCATAGACGATTGGGCCAACCCAGCGAGTCCAGCCCAATAATCTCCGGTTACCCATCGTAACATTGGCGTCGTTGCCGGGGACCCGAGAGATCAACCAGTAATGGAGGACAAATCATCGGAAGATGGTCATACGGCGTCCGATTCCGAATAGGTCATGTTTATAAGTAAAGATATAAATATAAGTTTAATTCTCAGGGAATTATTCATATCTCTAACCCTTCATTATCCAAATAAATTAAAACTGCTGCTCTCTAAACCAGGACTTGAGTTACTAGCTTAGACATTCAAACTCCAAACATATATTGCTTTTTGAGAGAGAGAGAATTCAGCAACGGATGGTTTAATATTGACAAAGACCTTGCTGAATAGGGCTTGCATTTTGTCCTAGACAAATTAAAATTGATACCCTTTTTTTTTTCTTTTTACAAATTAAAATCGAATGTGTCCTATATATACATATGGTGTAACAATTTTGTTCAGGAGAAGCCGTTTTGGCCAAGTATGATAAATAGTTACATTATTGTGTGATGGTATCTGAAACAGTTTCTGTGGATTGCATGTTTTGGCAATTGGCTAATTATTAAGAGTACTTTCATGCTATCAAAATAAAGGTGTATCTGCTATAGTAGCTAGTAGCTACCATTATTTACATACTCATGCTTTTCCCACTTTGGTCTCTGAATTTTCATCTCCAAATAAATACTTTGTCTACATTTTATTAACATGGTCTGTGGGCAGTATATATTCGGTTAATTAATAAGTGGTAAGTAAGTTTGTGTATTTTTAGGGTGGAACAATATATCAAAAATCATGCTTTCTCATAATTATCATTTTAAAATTATTTTTAGAAATCATAAACCTTTAAATAATTTTTAAAAACTTAGTTCACAAACCAATTCATGTGTACTCAATATAAATAATATTATAGTACGAGTAAGGTTAATAATGAATCAACTTTTCGGTTAACATTAGGTAATTTTTTTTTAATTTATTTTATT
>NC_029787.2:25604112-25606301 GCF_000816755.2 Arachis ipaensis
TTAAATTTTAAACCATAAATTTTTAATCTTAAATTATAAATTCTAAATCCTAAATTTTCTATAAAATAAGAGTTTTAGAACTAAAAAAAATTAGGAAAATTCCACTCCACTCACCTAAGAGATGCTAAAATGACACTTCCCTCCCCTCCCCTCTATTTCGTAAAGAAAATCTTACCACTGTTAATATATACTGATATCGGAAAATAATCTTACCAAGATTTTTTTATTTAATATTATTCAATGACAAAAAAATAAAATTTTTGCTAAAGGGTATTTTTGTAAAAAAATATATTTTTTCTTAAAAAATGGATAAAGTTGACATTAGTTAACACAAAAAATTTAAAATGGATTAAAGATGACATTTTTTAAAAATTATAAGAGAAAGAAATGTACATTTTACAAATAAAGAGAAAGAGAATCATTTTAGTATCTCTCGAGACTCGAGAGGGAGGAGGAGAGTGAAATTGTCTCAAAAAAATTAGTTAATACTAATTAATAATTAAAAATGGATTTGCTATGCTTTCAAGGGTATTCTTCCATCCCCTTCCGCGTCTTTCAAATATATATTATTGGATAAAACAGTTGCACATGTAAAACATTTTGATTTTAGATACATAGGTAATATGTAATATATAATAACTTGCAGTAATTTAATATGTCAACTATTAATTTAATTAATAATAGTTTTATATATGTATATATATGTGTGTGGCTGTTCCAATATTGTAACCATTTCTCTGCAACTATATATATATATGGTATGTTTGGGAAACTAAACTTGCCTCTTTGGAACTAAACACCAAACCCCACTAATTATTGTACCTTCAATTCTCTCTAAGCCTCAAATGAGTTCCATTGGGAAAACCCCTTCTTCCAATGAAGAGAGTGGTTGGACTAAGTACTTTGAAGAATTCTTTAGCAACAAAAATGGTAATAATGATTATGATAATGATGAAGAGGACCACAATAACAATAATAATAATTGTTATTCTTCTATTATGGTCTCTGATGCTGCTTCTTCTTCGGCTCCTAAAAGATTATCTAACTATAATAAAAAACCTCATGAAAAGGAGTTTCCTTTGAAAATGAGTTTCAACAACAACAACAAGAATTTCAAAACACCTTTGCTTGATGATGATGCTTCTTTGCAAGATACTGCAACTTCTCCTCTCACTACTTCCAAGGTTCTTTTCCTTTCTCTAATGCTATTACAATTTATCTTCTTGTTTTCCCTGAATCCCATTATTCTGTTATAAATATTTGACCAATTCAATATATTGAAAGTGTTTTGGAATGACGATTATTATTACAATTTAATTATTGTTTGTTTGCTATAAAGTTTTCAACTTTTGCCACACTAATCATAATTAGGTTAATGATTCTTTGACTTATCTATTGCATTTTTAGGTTTTGTATGGAAACCAGTTTGAGAAGCCAAAACAAATGGAAGATTTAAAGGTGGAGATCAGGTTCAACTGAATTTACGTACATTTAAAATATTTAATTAAAAATTTAATTTTAATATATTTACAGTGTAAAAAATTTTATATTATTATCTAAATTATATTTATTTTTTTATAATTATATACATGGTCAATGTATAAAATAATTATTTCTATTAATGTGTCATTACGTAATTTAATGTACACATAAAATTATTTACACTGTCAATATATCAAAATTAAATTATTTATTTAATTAATTAAATTCTTGGTGTATTTTTCATCTTTGAAAGAACTTTTCTTTTCTTTTTTTTTTTTCCCCTCCCACTAAACCATTTGTTAGGAAAGGAAATACAACCCCAAGCATTATTATTCCATAAACAAAGGTATAACCTCAAACCAAAATAAATGTAACACTTTAACTTTTTCTTGGCATTTTGTTGATTTTAGAAGAGAACAATTAATTTGTCCAATTTTCAGCTAACAACAATAAGTAATATTTTGTTTTTCCTTTTTTATATTAGGAAAACTGCAGTAACATAGAACAAAGAGATGAGCAAAAAAAATTATTGGATTTTAATGGGAGATATGATGATGGCTGCACCTCCTGCACTGAATTAATCAAAGAAGAGAGGCCTTTGCTGAATATTAATTCCTTTGTGTATGGTAGTGAATTATATTATTATATCTAGGTTTTGATTAATTAGTTTTATATATATTAGTATACATATATATATGAATATAAAT